>NC_056727.1:728924361-728992090 GCF_019279795.1 Protopterus annectens | reverse complement strand
GTGTTTTGGGTTTATGTGTTTTTCATCATCATCAATAACACAAACACATATATATGTTTGTTTTTTTTTTTTTTTTGCTTAGACTTGTTTTTCCATTTAGAAGCTCATTTTGTTTTCACAGTTTTTCACTGCTTCTCATTGGCAATTAATTCATTCTGTTTTAAATATACTTTTGATTTTTTAACAACAAAAACCACATGGGGCTTCATTTGCAAGACAATCATTTTACATGCAGTGCAATCATGATGCATGGTGTAAATTTTAGTACTCCAGTTCTTCATCTTCCTCAACAGTTATCTAGAGCCCTGAACAATCACTTGATGGACTGGAAGGACGGAGGAATTAATCTACTAGATATAGAGACATATGTCCTGTCTTCTGTTGTTAAAAATATAACATTGTGTTAAATATATCTTACTCTCCTATATGGAAACAAATACATAAACAGATCTGTTTAGAATCTATTCAATCTCAGATTAATGATCACATTTCCATTTTGTCAAATCTCTTTTATGGGATGCGTGTAGATTGTATCCTAGAAAATAAAAACATTAGAATTCCATGAAATTATATAAATCTTACATTATCTATTTTTAACAAATGTGTAAATATGAATCCTAGCATCAACTCTTGGTTCTTCTTACTTCTACCTATTGCCGTTACACCTAATAATCTTGAAACATCTCAAACCTACAAGATGAATACTCTGGGAAAAGGAAATCTATTATATTGGCATCGATTAATAGAATTAGGCAGGGTCCTCCCTGTTAACCAAATAATGAACAAATACAATATAGACAAGGATATGTGATTACTTCTACAATCTCTGAGGCAATATATCATAAAAAAGATGGAATTAATGCAATCCTCTGTTAGACCTGACACTCCTAAACTTATTGAATATATTATAATTACTACTAATCAACCTTTTTAAGGAAATGGCTATTTGTCTAACATTTATAAAATTATTAAGAAAACAAAAATATACCATACTAAATCATACTGGAACTACTTTGTATTAGTAAATGGCCATCTTCCAACAGATGAACATAAAAATGTATTCTCAAATCATCTAAATATTCTAAACTATCACTTTATTGGCAATTGTTTACTTGGAGATTTTTGCACAGTAGCTTTTGTACACCTCATAAACTAGCCTTGATGTTTGCTAATGAAGATATATGTTGGAGATGTGAGATAAAATTAAAAGCAGATTGGCAACATATTTTTATGAATGTAATTGCCTCAATGTACACTGGAGTAATATTAATTATTTTTTCAGACTGTCTTCAATGATAACTTCCTATTAACTAAATAACTGGTTTTATTTAATTCTCCTATACCCAAGTGTGTTTCAAAAAAAGTTTTGCAATTCTCTGGACTTTATTAGCCATAGCTCGTAAGATTAGCACCATCAATCAGTATCACTATCAGTATGTCTTCTCCTTCCTTCGATGAATTTAAAAATCTTGCTTTGGCAGTTGGCCGCATGGAGATCTCTTCTTTAAAGAATAGAACCAACAAAATCACTTCATACTACAATATCTGGCTGAAAATAATGGAAATAGTGGAGAAAATGGACAAGAATATTCATTAATATCATTTATATTCAATACAATGATAACGTCATTACATACTGTGTTTGGACACCAGTGTAAATAGTTGTACTATGTTATAATGTTATATGGTTTTATAGTTGTATAAATAATTGTTTTCATTTCTTCTTTTTATATTATGTATATATGATCAGTGATATATTGTATTTTGCTTTTTTGCATTTAGTTTTGGAAAGATGTTATTTTAATGAAAAATAAATAAAAATAAAGAGAAACAGTTATCTAGAAAGTATACATCAACAGTTAGCACAGTCCTAGAGTTTACAATTCGAATTTCACCACTGTAAGTAAAAAAAAAAAAAATCTCCTTGTGTTCTGACTGAGTGTGCTTCTCAGCTGATAAGTAAATTTTTTTGCACTTTTTAACTGTTCGGAGTTGAATAAAACAACAATTGAGTTTAGTTCAGAATACATTTGGAATAAATTGCATTTATTTAAACTGTATTTGCTTTAATACTGCTACACACTCAAGTGTGCAAGCTTGCACTGCACTTGAATTGTTTTTAGTGGTGTTTTAGCTGCATTCTGGAAAAAAAATTCTAAGCTTGTTTCCTGTCTTTCCTGTAACTAGTCTAGTCCTGATACAGATTTGCTGTATCCATGACTGTTGGTAAGCTTCTGAGCCCCCCTCAAGCCTTTCTGTGTTGGATGGAAGCCTTCTAGCTTATCAGTGGGAGTGGTAAGCACTAGATAGCCTATCTACCACAAGAGGAGTGGTTTCTGGCCCAGAAATTGTAGTTTATTGGCTGTTTAGGCAGTTTTTCCATCTCTTTCACTTTCTGCTTTAAAAGCTTGCGTTTGCGCTTGTTTCCCGCCTTTCCTGTAACTAGTCTAGTCCAGATACAGATTTGCTGTATCCAGGATTGTTAGTAAGCTTCTGAGTGGTGCCAAAGTCTGCTCTTCAATTTTTACCTTAGATCTGCTAGTTCTCTCTTCTCCTGCACTTTTACTAGATTATTGGTTTAGCACTCTACCAGACTTCTTGCAGCAATTATTGTAGCACCCACAAGTGCTACCAGCGCTAAATGTTGTACAAGGAAACAGCTCCAGTACTTATTATTACTGCCCACCCCCTCGGCATGTCTAAAGGTCAGTTCCCTGTGCTTTGTCCTATTAACCTGATGAAGTTGGGCATCTTGAGGCAATGTAGCAACTGCCTCATATACATTACAACCCTCTCCTCTTATCTCCCAATGCTCAGACTTGCAAGAGATGCACTTATATATCCAAATTGGAAGCCACACACTCTCCAGCTAAGACCAGAATAGCTGGTCAAGAGGAGAAGGTCAACACTTGCACCACACCACATGGAACACATAGCCCTCCAGAATACACACCAGCACTGTCTTCACATGGAACCACAAACCACACACCCACCTTCGCTGAGGCTCTCAATAAAAATCAACCCATACAGCAGAGACCTCCAAGGCAGAAACACACTTGACCACCACACAACACTAATCATGAAACACATAACTCTACTAAACAGTGTGCCACTCAATCAATGCCCCTAAGGCAAAACAGCATGCCCAACACACTAGTTATAGGTGACTTGATAGTGAGGCACAGTGATGTCCCACTCACTAGGTTGAATAAGGAAAAGGTAACAGCCAGCTGCCTGTCAGGCACCAGGATCCACCATATAACACACACAGTCAGTTCCCTCAAGAACAGGTACAAATATGACTTTGTCATTTTACATGTGTGTGTGAATGACCTAAGACGTACCTCTCTGGGCTACATGAAAAGAGACATGGAGGAGCACTGGGATTATGTAGCCCAAGCGGGTATGACCCTAGCCCTGAGCATCATCCTACCATCACCCAGAATGATACCAGAGTACAAGCAGAAAATGATTGATTTCAACAACTGGCTAAGTTTCTGGTGTAATTTTAAGGGGATTCAGTATCTGTCTGTCTGCGATGATGTGATTGACAGACCTTGATGCTCTGCTAGAGATGACCTGCATCTGTCACCCCTGGGCTTCCAGATACTGGCCAAGGCTTTCACCACCCCTATAGTGTCTTTTTAGGCGGTGTTTCAAAGACCAAATTACCACCATAACAGCTACAAACAAATGCAATCTGATGGTCAAGCTGCTCGATGCTAGAAGTCTAAATCTCAAAATGCACTCACTCAAAGCACTCCTTAAAATGGAGAATATCAACATTTGTGCTGTAACAGAGGCCTGGGTCAAGGCAACAGAAAGCACCCCTGCACTACCAGGCTATAACTCATTCCACACCTTTCAGCCCCAGAACTTTGATCGAAGCTCTAAAGGCAGTGGTGTTTCCATATTCATAAAGGATGTGCACACCTCCAGACTGGCAGCCCAACATAATGCATCTGAGATACTTCAGGTGCAGCTAACATTGGGTAAGACAGCAATTCAGGTCGTAGCCTGCTATAGGTCCCCAACCATGTCCCAAGACTCACACTCCACGTTCCTAAGCACCCTGGAGAATATTAGGGTCCAACCTAACACTCATACTGGGTGACTTCAACTACCCCTCCATTAAATGGGAAAACTACTCATGTACCAATACACTTGCCCAACGCTTTCTGGAATTCATTAATTCCAATGCCCTGGACCAGCTTGCTCTTACCCCCACTATAGGTAGCAACATCCTTGACCTGGTCATTACTAACATGGGCGAATGTTGCTGTACACCAATAGTCAACTCCTCCCTGGTTAGATCCGACCACAAACTAATTACCTTGGAACCCCCCCCCCCCACAAAGGTAACCACCATGAAAAACTTCTCCAAAGCTAACTTTGGGCTCTTAAAAACAGAGGTGGCTAACTTCACCGCACCCATGCAAATGGAGAATAGTTGCATTACCACCGAATCATACACCAATGCACTGTGCGAACACGTACACAAATGTATGAATCTCACTATACCCAATAGAACCAAGATGCTCTCCTCAAAAAAAAAGGAAGTCAATTTGGTGGTCCCCTGCCATAAACAACTCTACAATTTTGGGTTATTTCTGCTTAATATCTGAGCTTTGCTCCGGCTAAGATCTACCTGAAATCAACTGGACGTATAAGTGAATTTAAGTACACTTTTATCTGCTCTTTTTCATATAGTTCTGCATTTAATTTATTTATTTGTGTTTCTCACTGAATATTAACTCAACTGAAGTTGTGGCTGTGTCTCTGCAGTTAGTTCCTCACCCACCCTCCCTGTTCTTGTTCTGGTGTTAATGTTGGTGGCTTAGAAATTGCCTGCCCCTCTTGTACATTTGTCTTTGGATGCACCTTCTGGGCCCTTCTCATTTGCTCACTCAACTGAGTGCAGTGAGATCATATTCTGATTTCAGGCACTCCTACTGTGTACAAAGAGAGCGTTTGGGAAGGACAACCCCTGTAGCCTCTTAATCCTGCTATGTTCCCTCCATCAAAATAAATAAATAAATAAATTATATATATATATATATATATATATATATATATATATATATATTTTTTTTATTCAGCTGCTCTTACTGTAACTGTCTTAGTTGCTCTTCTGCGTGCTGTTATCTGTTCAGTCACTCTTATTCTGCACTTATTACTGCTTGTTAGTAGCCTTATAATTTACTGCCTTCTGCACTTGCTTCTTAGTCATTTGTTAATTTAATTGCATTTATTTAAACTGTATTTGCCATAATATTGCTACACACTTAAATGTGCTAGCCTGCACTGCACTTTGAATTGTATTTACTGCTGTTTTAGCTGCTTTTATGTAAAAAACAAACAAAAAATTCTATGCTTGTTTCCTGCCTTTCCTGTAACTAGTCTAGTTCAGATACAGACTTGCTGTATCCAGGACTGTTTGTAAGCTTCTGAGCCCTCCCAAGCCTTTCTGTGTTGGCGGGAAGCCTTCTAGCTTATCAATGGGAGTGGTAAGCACTAGGTAGCCTCTCTACCATGGGAAGAGTGGGTTTTGGCCCAGAAATTGTAGTTCATTGGCCGTTTGGGCAGTTTTTCCATCTCATTCTTCTTTCTGGTTTAAAAGCCCACATTTGCATTTGTTCCCCACCTTTCCTGTAACTAGTGTAGTCCTGGTACAGATTTGCTGTATCCAGGACTGTTGCTAAGCTTCTGAGCCCCCCAAGCCCTTCTGTGTTGGAGAGAAGCCTTCTAGCTTATCAGTGGGAGTAGTAAGCACTAGGTAACCTATCTACCACAGGAAGAGTGGTTTCTGGCCCAGAAATTATAGTTTATTGGCTGTTTGGGAAGCTTTTCCATCTCTTTCAACCTTCTGATTTAAAAGCCTGTGTTTGCGCTTGTTTCCTGCTTTCCTGTTACTAGTCTAGTCCAGGTACAGATTTGCTGTATCCAGGACTCTTTGTAAGCTTCTGAGCCCCGCAAGCCTTTCTGTGTTGGAGGAAAGCCTTCTAGCTTATTAGTGGGAGTGGTAAGCACTAGGTAGCCTGTCTACCACAAGAGGAGTGGTTCATGGCCCAGAAATTGTAGTTTATTGACCATTTGGACAGTTTGTCCATCTCTTTCAACTTTCTGGTTTAAAAGACCACATCTGCGCTTGTTTCCCATCTTTCCGGTAACTAACCTACTGGAAAGCACTAGAAAGCCTTAAACTGATACAAGCCTTCTAGTTAGAAGAGAGACTTTGGAGTGATTACGTATCAGTTTTCTGTACTTTTTTGTTGCAATTAACTGTTTTCCACCTAAACCCCGATTTTCAGCATTTATTGTGATTTAAAAGCTTGTTTTTTTCACATATTGCACTTATTTGATTGCCTGCACTTTTAAAAAGTAATTTTTTGTTTAAATAATTTAACTGTTGTAGGCTACACACTAAAGTGCGATAGCCTATTCTGATCGTTTGTAGTCGTTTAAAGCTATTTTAAGTGGATTTTTTACTGTTTTTGCCTTATCTTTTCAAAAAACAAACAAAAAATTCCTTGTTTCCCGCCTTTCTAAGCTAGTATAGTCCACTTTTCAGGCTAGTGCTGAATCCAGGGCTGTGTTACAAGTTTCTGAGTTGCCCATACCTTATTTGGATAGAAGGAAGTTTCTCTGTTCACCTGTGAGAGAGGGGAGCTTTGAGCAGCCTATCTGTCCCTGAAGGAGTGGTTCCAGCCCAGAAGTTAGTAGTTTATTGGCCATTTTGGGCTAATTTCTCTCTTTCATTTCCCTGCTATAAAAACCGCATTTGCACAGTTTTGCGCACCGGGCAGCGCCGGTTAGCTAGGGTTAAATTATTCCTGGCTCCACTAAGTCTCCTCTTCAGTTTTTCCCTTGAAACTAGTCTAACTCTCAACCTAAGCACTCAAAAAGCATCCTACAGCCCAGCACTTGCTCAGACCTAATAGCAAGCACTAATATACCCTGACATTTGATTGCCCAGCAGGGCAAGGCTCTTTATTCACCCCTCATCAACCAAGCGACTAAGCAGCTCACCCTACTATTCAGGCATGACCAAAGGGCAATTTCAGGTGTACTCTCCAGTCCAGCTGGCAAATCTGGGTACCCTGAGGCAATGTTACAACTGCCTCATGTACACAGACAGCCCTCTCCTCCTACCACAAAACACTAACATATGTGAGAGATGCAATTATACAGTCAAACTGGAGACTAAGCTGTCTCCACCTAAGACTGGAACAGACAGTCAAGAGGAGAAGGTTAACACTTGCACCACACCTCCAGCCACACATACACCTACTAAACCAGCACTGGCAAAAAATACACATAAATACACAAAATCATACTTGGAGACTCTAAATAAAAACCTGCAAAAGCATCAGAGACCTCCAAAGCAGACACCCAAACAACCTGCACCTCCCGTCACAAACCAGACAACACATAAAACACAAAATCAGTGTGCCGCACAATCACAGCCCTTACGGCGAAATAACATACCTAACACACTAGTAATAGGTGACTAGTCAGGCACACTGACATCCCACTCACTAGGCTAGACAAGCAGAAGGTTACTGTTAGCTGCCTGTTGGGAGCCAGAATACACCACATAACACAAGCACTCAGGTCACTCCAGAACAAGTACAAATATGACTCTGTCATTGTTCATGTTGGTGTGAATGACCTGAGACCTACCTCCCTGGACTACATAAAAAGAGACGTGGAAGAGCTCTCTGATCATGTAGACCAGGCTGGTATGACCCTGACCCTGAGTAGCATCCTTCCCTCACCAAGAATGATACCTCAGTATAAAGAAAAAATGATCAATTTCAACAATTGGCTAAGCTTCTGGTGTCATTCAAAGGGGATCCAGTGTCTGTCAGCCTGGGACGACATGCTCGACAAGCCGTGTTGCAAGAAACAGCTTGCACCTGTCACCCCTAGGCTTTCGAATACTGGCCAAGGCTCTTGCTGCCCCCATAGTGCCTTTTTTAGGCAAGGCTCAAAAGTCAAACCCACCTCCGTAAACAGCACAATTAACAAAAAACTGAGGGTTATGCTACTCAACGTCAGGAGTTTAAATTACAAAATGCACACACTCGAAGCACTCCTCAGTATGGAGAACATCGACATCTGTGCAGTAACTGAAACCTGGTTCAAGGCTCCAGAGATCACCCCAGCGCTACCACATGTTTCAGCCACAGAACACGGACCGAAACACAAAAGAAGGGGGTGTATCCATATTCATCAAGGATACCTACACCTCTAGGTTAGTGGCGCAGCATGATACCTTTGAAATCATCCATGTGCAACTAACATCGGGCAAATCTGCAATGCAAATTGTGGCCTGCTACAGATCACCCTCCATGACCCAGGGCAACCACTCCACTTTTCTGGAGACACTGGAAAACATGAAGGTCCTACTGAACACCCTGATATTGGGCGATTTCAATTACCCTACTATTAACTGGGAAAACTACTCGAGTACAAACTCCCATGCCCAGTACTTCCTGGAATTCATCAACTCAGATGCCCTGGATCAGCTGGTAAACTCCCCTACCAGAGGTGAAAACATATTGGACCTGGTCATCACCAACATGGGCGACAGGTGTTCCACACTGGAGGTCAACCTGTCACTGGTTAGCTCAGACCATAAACTAATCACTTTGGATGTCCACACCCCACCACCACCCCCAACTAAGGAAACCACAGTAAAAAACCTTTCTAAAGCAAACTTCACCTTACTTAAGACAGAGGCAGTAAGTTTCACAGCCCCCAAACTAAAGGATAACACTGCCCAAGATGCAGAAACCTTTACAAATGCACTCTATGAACACCTACAAGGATGCATGGATTGTGCCATCCCTAGCAAAACCAAAACTCACTCCTCTAAGAGAAGGAAACCAGTCTGGTGGACCCCTGCCCTAAACAGGCTATACAATAGAAGGAGGAAACTAGTTCAGAAAAAAAGCAAATCCCAAGAAGGAAAGACATCCTCGATCAGTATCAGTAAGAAACTAAGGTCCCTCATAAAATCATCCAAGGCTAACTTCGAAAGAAAAATAGCCAAGGATTCAAAAGATAACCACAAAGCCTTCTTTAGCTATGTTAAGAATCTAAGTGGCAACTTGCAGATATGCACTGAACTAGTGCAAAATAGCACAAAATATACTGAACCTACTGATATTGCCAACATCCTGGCAGATAGATTCAGTGCAAACTTCACCCCCCTCTCACCCCCAAAAGGGCCCACAACAATACTGGAAAAGCATAGTGTCCCAGAAATCACAGACGCACAGGTGAAAACAGCCCTTTCAAAAGCCAAAAACATTGCGTTGATGGGGCCAGATGGTGTCCCAGGCTGCGTCTTGCATGAACTACAGAACGAACTAACCCCCCCATCTAAACACGCTGTTCAATCTCAGCCTCTCCACAGGCTATGTCCCCATAGAATGGTGCACAGCAATGGTTATTCCACTCCACAAAGGAAGGGCCACAACTGACCCTAGTAACTATTGCCCCATAAGCCTGACTAGCCTGGTCTGCAAGGCTATGGAGTGCATCATCATGGAACTCATTAACAAAGACATTGGGAACTTCCAAACACTTGACTTGACCCAGTTTGGCTTTGTTAAGGGCAGATCATGCCTACTAAACCTGGTTGACTTCTTCGAGACAGTCATCAAGGCCATAAACGAGGGAAAAGTTGTTCACACAGCCTACCTTGACCTCACCAAGGCGTTCAACACCATTCCCCACTCGGGTATTACAGAAAAACTCACCAACCTGAACATAAACCCCTACATCGCGAGATGGGTTGCCAACTGGCTTACAGAAAGAACTCACACGGTAAGAATAGTGGGCTCCAGGTCCGACTCTAAACCAGTCACAAGTGGTGTCCCGCAAGGCTCGGTCCTGGGAGCCCTAATCTTTGGAATATACTTCTCAGAAGTACAGGCAAACACAGGAGGACTATGGCTAACCAAGTTCACCGATGACTGCAAACTGGGAGCCATAAGTGACTCTCCAGCTGACACGGACATCCTCCAAAAGGGCCTTACTGAGACAGACACCTGGTGTCAAAGTCATGGCTTCAAGCTAAATGCCAAAAAATGCATAGTCATCCTGTTTGGGAAAAACGAAACACCCACAAACTACCACATAGGTGGCAGCCCCCTTAATACAGAAGAGGTAATAAGAGATCTGGGGACCCAGGATTGTTAGTAATCTCTCCTTTGACAATCATATTGCCAAAGTAGTTAGGAAATCCTTCTATGTGGCCCATCTAATTACTAAAGGGTTTGCATCTAGAAATAAAGAGGTTATAATGCCCCTCTACTCGTCACGCATCAGACCCATCATAGAGTACAATGCCCCATTTGGGATGTACCTCACAAGACACTTCCAACAGCTGGAAAGACCACAAAAGCACCTCACCAAGAGGATTACTGGCCTCAAACATATGTCCTATACAGCCCGACTGAAAAAACTCTGGCTGTACTCAGTGGCATATCGCTTACTCAGAGGTGATCTCTGCCTGACTTACAAAGCCATGTCCAACTCAGAATTGATGGACATGCTCCACCTAAAGAAATCCAAGTCACTGCGAACCACATGCTCTAGTGAGCTAAACCTTGCCACAACAATAAATAGAACATGCTGGAGGGATAGATTCCTGTCACAGAGACTCCCCATGCTTTGGAACAAAATTCCAAACTACATTAGCAGAGCCCCTCACTAACACTCTTCTAGAGAAAACTTGATGAGTGGATGGGTAACAGAAAATACACCCCTGGGATCACTTCATTGGCTCTGCTTGACAGAGGATCAGTTAATTAATCAATGGGGCGGCAAAAGCCAACACACTCTGGCTAGGCATATAAATACCCTCGGGCAGATAGCCTAGTACCTACCTATGAACATAAGGAGGAAACTGATGCGGAATAAGATGAAGTCCCAAGACTTGAAAAACTACCTTATCAGCCTCAACAAAAGGTTGAGATTCCTCATCAAATTCTCTAAAGCTAACTATGAAAACAGAATTGCAGCAGATAGTAAAGACAACCACAAGGCCTTCTTTAGTTATGTAAAGAATCTCCATGGCAATACCCAGATTTGCTCTGAGCTACTGCTCAATGGTACCTCCTATACCGAGCGAACAGATATTGCCAATATACTGGTTGACAGATTCAGTGCCAGCTTTACCCCCCAGGACCAATCATAATACCAGTGGATTGCCAGGCACTCAGTATTACTGCTGCACAGGTTATAACAGCACTGTCCAAGGCCAAGAATACAGCTTCTGTGGGACCTGAGAATATCCCTGGCTGTGTTCTACATGAACTACAGAGTGAACTGGCACTTCACCTGTGTGCCCTGTTCAATCATAGCCTCACCTCAGGCTTTGTCCCTTCCAAATGGCGCACTGCTACAGTCATCCCTCTCCACAAGGAAGGAGTGACTACAGATCCCGGGAACTATTGCTCCATTAGCCTGACAAGTCTAATATGCAAAGCTATGGAACACATCATCATGGACTTAATAAACAAGGATATAGGGAATCTCCAAACTCTGGATCCTACACAGTTTGGTTTTGTGAAGGTAGATCATGCCTGCTCAATTTGGTCGACTTTTTTGAGTCAGTCACCAGAGCTGTGGATGAAGCAATGTGGTTCATACAGCCTATCTTGATCTGGCCAAGGCCTTTGATACCATTCCCCACTCAGGAATCATAGAAAAACTCACTGAGCTAGGCATCAACCCCTGTATCACTAGGTGGGTTTAAAACTGGCTCACAGATAGAGCCCACAGTGTGAAAGTAGCCGACTCCAAGTCAGACTGTCGACCAGTCACGAGTGGAGTCCCACAGGGTTCGGTCCTGGTTCCTCTCCAGTTTGGTATCTACTTCTCTGAAGTCCAGGCCAACAAGAAGGGACTCTAGCTGACAAAGTTCACAGATGATTGCAAGTTGGGAGCTATTATTAACTCCCCAAGTGATGTTAACATCCTACAGAAAGGCCTCACTGAGACCAACAACTGGTGTCACAATCATGGCCTTAAGCTCAGTGCCAAAAAAATGTGTCATCATCCCCCTTGGAAAAAAAAACAGTTCTGTTGAATTACCATATCGATGGTAGTCTACTGAACACAAGGTGTTATAAGAGATCTAGGAACACAGGTTGACAACAGCCTCTCTTTTGACCACCACATTGTCACTGTGGTCAGAAAGTCCTTCTATGTGACACATCTCATTACTAAGGGTTTTGCATCCAGGAAGAAAGAGGTCATTGTCTCCCTCTACTCTTCCCTCATTAGGCCATTCTTTGAGTACAATGCCCTATTTGGTATGTACCTCACTAGACACCTGCAGCAACTGGAGGGGCAGCAAAAGTACCTCACAAAGAGGATCCTAGGCCTTAAACACTTGTCCTATATGGACAGACTCAAAAAAACTCCAACTATTCTCTGTCTCATATCGCCTATTTAGAGGCGATCTCTGCTTGACTTACAAAGCCAAGTCTGACCCAGCTCTGTTAGAAATGCTACATCTAAAAAAATCCCAATCCCTCCGCACCACATGCTCCAGAGACTTCAACCTCATTACCACAATCAACAGAACATGCTGGAGGGACAGGTTCATAACCCAAAGACTGCCCATGCTATGGAATAGACTTCTCATACATATCAAGCATAGCACCTCACTGGCCCTCTTGAAGAGAAATCTTGATGAGTGGATGGGAAATAGAAAATTCACCCGGGGATCACTCCAGTGGCTCTACCTGACAGAGGCACTAGGAACTAAGGTCGGGTGGCATGATGCCACAGTAATCCTATGGGCTAGGCTTATAAAGGCTCCAGGGCCATAAGCCTAGTACACACCTATGAGCCTATCTATCTATCTATCTATCTATCTATATATATATATATATATATATATATATATATATATAGATAGATATTTTTTTTTGTATTTTAACTGTTAGACCTTGAAGACTATTGAAGACTATTGAAGGGAAACAAATAAATAAAAATAAACAAACAAACAAATAAATAAATAAATCATTCTAAATTCAGATTCTAGTTCTTCCTGTAATATCACTTGACATAGCCCCTGTTCTTCGAACCCTTTCTGTCCCAACTCAGCACGGATCTTGTTTTATAACTTGATTCCCCAATAGCTATCTCTTCCTGCATATTGTGGTTGATTTTCTAATTCCTTCCTTCAGTCCAATATCTCTAATAATGTTCACAACATCAGTCTCATTTTTAACCTGTATATCTTATCTGTTTTCCAAATCTGAATGATTATTTTTTAAACACCAAGAACACAAGACCTATTAGTACTTCAACATATTTTAGCCTATTACTTTCCCTTTTCCAGTTCAGTATCATATATTTTTTTAATTGAAACTCCTTTACCAGTAATTTGCCCAGTTAACTGTAGTACCTCTATTCTGATTTGGTTTGCTTTGTTCATGTCCGAAGTCTTCGTTCTGTTTGTGTTACATCTTCAGCAACATTGACTCACAAGAGAACATTCTGTGTTGCCTCTCAGGAGAAGTAATCATGTAAACATTTCCAATCAAATATGCAAAGTCTTCTAGATAGAGTTGCCTGGTTTGGAATTTAAAAAAATTCCTGCCACACTTCTCTGATGCTGACAGCACAGTCATATTTTCCACTCCTGCCTTAAGTTATGTGATCCATTTTTATTAATATTCAAAAGTCGTTATATAGTGTACTTATTTGCTTTTAATTATTTGTATTCTCAGTTGTTGTTTCAATGAACTGCTTACTAACTTCTGTAATCTCCCTCCTCATTTTTTCAGTCTCCCTTCCATGTTTATTCTATGCTGAAACTAATGACAGGTAAGTCAAATACTTGTTCTCCCTCAAGTTAAATTTCTCTTTAGTTAAAGTTCCCTGTAATACTGAAACTCACAGTTTTACTTATTCCCAGCAAACTGGGCCCCTATCTCTATGGTACCAGTTTTGTAAAAAAAGTGTTACACTGTTTATCTTTCATCTCTATTCCACGTTGTTGCATCTTTCGGCTTTTCCCGGTTATGGGTCGCCACAGTGGAACTCCGGTCCGCTAATGATTGGCAGTAGATTTTTACATGCCGAGTTGCCAGCTCTGACACACAACTTTCAATGAAGGTACGCCCATTCACGCATGTCTCCACACAGAAGACGCTCTAGCTGAGAATCGAACAGGACAACATCTTACTGTGAGGAGACAACGCTACCGCAGCACCACCACTGCATCTCTATTCCAAGTGGTACTAGTAATTTTTTAAGGTTTCAAACTTGTATCCAAGTGTTTTTTGGCTATCTTAATTATATTATTTTAGTCTACCTTTTCATCTCTCATAATCATTTATGACCAAATGTTAATTTTCCCCTCCCTGATAATCTCCCTGCTTCCTCTCAGTCAGAATCATTCCTTTTCCACTTTGAGATGTAATGTTTGTTATGCATCATATATACTACTTTCATCTTTGTTGCTTTACAGTAACCACATAAATCGGAGACTTTCAGTCCCCTTTGATCATTTAGGAAAATCATTCTTTCCCAGCTAACTTTAATGCTCTTATCATCCCATATAAATTTTCTAATTTCTCTTTGGAAAACATCCCAGAAGTCCTCCTCAAGATCATACAAGAAATCTGAAACATTAAAAAGAATCTAAGGAACTAGGAACATTTTTAGTATCCATATTTTGTTACCCAAGTAGTATATTTTCCATTTCTATATTTACTTTAAAATTTGCTCTTTATCTTCAACTAAATTTCTCTTGGTGCTTGTCTAGCCTGTCTTGTTAACCATATTCCAAGGTATTTCATTTTAAAATGGCACCCAAGATATATGTGGGTACTGCTGCTCTAGGATGTATGATAGGTACAGTTTATGGGGGGTAGCCTTTGTTTGTTTTCATATCCTGAAATTCGTGTGAAAGAATGCAACACCTCAAAGAACTTTGACAAATTATTATCCAGATCAGTTACATATAGTACCACATTATCTGCAAAGAGAATAAGGTTGTCTTGTTTGTCATTCCACTGAAAACCCTGGATGACTCCCTGGCTGATTTTCTGAGCCAAGATAAAGAGCCAATAAAGGGCAGCGAGGGCGATCCTACCTCATTCCTCTTTCTAGTTCATGTAAGCCCCCAATCCTACTTTTAACTTAGTCTCAGAGTGTTGACATAATTGTTTAATCAATTCAATCTAGTCCTTGGAGAATTCCAGATGTTTCCAAAACTAACCATAGAAAATCCCATTGGTCTCTGTCAAATGTTTTTTCATCATCTAAACTCACCAAGACCTAGGTTATTTTCTTATCCCCTGCTTCCTTCTGTATTAACAGTGCTCCTAAAATATCACAGATCTGCCTGCATTGCACAAATCCACTTTGATTTGGATTAAATAATTTAGCCACAACCCTTGCAAGACTATCTATTTATATCAAGACAAAAAATTATAATTTTGATTAAGTACAGAAATCTGATTATGAGCAAGAGTACTACCTGAGTCCTTTCCTTCTTGAAGTATTACATTTAAAATGCACTCTTCCATGAGTCTATTTGTCTTTATTTTATCAAAGTGAGTCCGACATATCTTAATTTAACTTGTTACCCCCTCCTCCTTCATATGAGAATTCCAACTATATATGATGATTTATTTGTAGCTTGCTTTTTAACTGGATTGTCATTTCCTCTGCAGTGATGGGTTTATTTAGAGCATCAGCTTCCTCCCTATCAATCTTTGGCATTTCTACCCTGCCAAAAACTCCTTCACATTCTCCCTGCAATCTTCTTCTGTTCTCTGCCTTCTGTATAACTCCTGACAGAAACCTCTTAATATTGATGCTTTTCTCATTGGTTCATTATGAACTTGTCCTGAATTGCTATCTTTCATCTTTATTATTGCTCTCTCCACTTTTTATTGTCTTAGTTTTCAAGCTACTAATTTCTGCATCTTTGTCATATTGTCCAAAAGAAATTGTTTAAGAGAAACACTTTTATGCTCGCACATCTCTGCTAGATAATCTTCCATTTTTCTTTTTAATGTGTCCATCTGCTCTTTTGGCTGTTATCTTAGCATCTCCTGTTAGTGGCTTGAATCTCTTGATGTTTCCTCATGATCCTTTGCCCACTGCTTTCTCTCCCTTTGCTATATGTTATGTTTAACCATTTTTTTGTTTCTCCCATCTTAATTGTATCCACTTTAAGGTCTATGTGCATTATGAAAGCATTAAATAAAAACATATAAACTGTCTGTATTTTCCTGTCCTTAGCCAATAATTATGGAATTTACAGTGCCTGAGTTTTATACCCATTCAAAGATCTGTAATTCAACACAAACAGCAGCATAATCATAAATTATAACTGGATACATTTTAAACATTTTAACCAAATATGCATGTTCATTAGTTATGTGAATCCTCTCCAATACTGACCATGAGCCATGCTCGTGTGAGATGTAGGTACATTCCATAGCCCTATCACTTATCACAACCTTCAGCCCAGAGACCTTCAGATAACTTTTTTTAAGAATTTACCTTCCTGTGTCATTGCATTTCTGTTAGATCCACTATTGACATCCTCTTTCTCCATTGTTATATTTCACTCTCCAGATACCAATAAAATGCTCTGCTGAAAATTAAGAATGCCATTTAAGTCTCTTTTCAACTAAGTTTTATCTTAGGGGTACATATAAACATGTCAATGTTGGTTTAAAGCTGCACCAAAAAGTCTCCTACAAATACAAATCTCCCCTTAGGCTCTACCTCACCCTCCTCTGTCGCTCGTCTTGTGTATTCAAATAAGACGATGAGGCTTGGGTGTTCGTTTAAGTATTTTATTACACACAAACTTATCTGGATAGATGACTGGAACAGTAAACTTAAATCAACTAATTAACTGACTGACTGCTACACATATACATGCTTTCACTCTGACTGCTCACTCAAAATGGCACTCTTGCTTGCACATGCTCAGTACTTATATGCTACTGTTATACTCTTGCTAATTGCTTGCAATTGATTTGTGGAGCTTTTCTCCTCGGGCCTCCACTGAAAATAGATATGCATATGGTTTCTCGACAGAAGGGTCACTATTTGTTAATCACAAGTAATAGTCTTCTATTTCTTCTTCCTTTTATAGACCTTTAGGCTTTAGTTACACTGATTTACTGATTTTTCTTCTTTTTTGGGGTTGACCACGTGCGAATGAGGAGAGCCTACATCTGCCTGTGCCAGCACCATATGGCAGTCCTTTAGCATGCCTCTTATTATCCATTGGTTTGTACTGCAGGAGTCAGACTGTCATCACCTTACTTTCAGCTTTTCAGAAGCTAGGCATCTGGAGATTCCCTGAGTATGACCTCTGATTTCCCTGAGTATGACCTCTGATTTCCCTGAGTATGACCTCTGATTTCCTCTGCCACTTGAGTCTGTTGGATGACTTCACTTATCTAACTAAACAGCTGGATACTGTACTTCTGGCACCTGATCAGATTTCTATTGTCAGACATGTGTTACTTCTGTATAGAGTTACCAAAGCAAACAATCCCATGTACAGTACACTGTAGACAACTTTACTGCCATAGGATAATTGCTTAATTACAATTATAGAACAAATACTATTTGCAGGGGGCTGCACCATTCTGCACCCCCTGATGTGGGAACTCTACTACCAGTGCTCCCACATTCCTGATCTCTCCTTTTTATTTAGTCAGCATGTGTATTTAAACACACAAACAAGATGATTGCAGGTAGTAGAAGGTAATTGTCTGTCTAGTTCACCTACAGCTAGTGCATTACATGTTGCCCAGCTTCCTCATGCAATCACCTCAGCTCTGTTAGAGCCCTTTCAGCATAGTGCATGCCATTACATCAGGCAGGAGCATGTTTTAGCTGTCTAGTACCCTCTTAGTTAAAAAATGTTTCCCCAAATCATCCTTAGGGTTACCACCTCCAACATCCCCTTGTATCTTTTCTTCCTAACTCTACTGTCTTATACCACCATATTCTCTTTACTATTTTATATCTCCCCTGCATCATGCCCCCATTTTCCCTCTTATCTCCAGCATAATCAACATCAAGCTCTCATGAGTGTTGTGACAGTCCAGCTTTTCATGTCCACCTGCCATCTTTACTGATCCTGATAGTATCATAACTACCATTAAGTGCTTTATTTTTTTACAGAAATTACCTTTAATATTGAAATGGAGAACCATTCATGATCATGTGCATATTCACAGAAAATGTGCTTCAGGATTACATGATATATGCTAAAAACTGGATAATGAAATTAGAGGAAACACGAGGAATGCTTTATTTGCATAAATGGTGAAGTATAGAGACTAAAATGATCAATCCTAATCCTAATCTCTAATCCTAACCACAAGAGTAACCCCAAAGATTTAAACATACTTCCACTGAACCTTAGAAGTATGTGTAATAAAATGGCCTCACAGAATGCCTGGACTGATCAAAATAAACCTGACATACTAGCCCTTACTGAAGCATGGCTACATCCCAATGTAAAAGACTCTGAGATAATACCTCTAAACTATGCAATAACCAGGAGAGATAGATGTAAAAAAAGGGGGGGGGGGGCTAGCCCTTTTTTATCCCTCTACATTCAACATCACACCCTATACCAGTAAGATACCCATCTTTTCTAATGCTGAGGTACTAATCTCTTTTGAACCTCAACACATCAAAAATGATTTGCATAATAGTAATATATATCCCACCAGGTCACAATATACCAGTGTTGGAAAATATTTTATCCTGGACATCCCAAACAATAAACCTTGAAACAATAATCTTAGGAGATGTAAATATAGATTGGCAAACCATAGCTTCCAACTCTCCCACATATAGTATAAATCTGTATGTTTTTTCTCAGCTTATCAATACTCCAACAAGATACAGCAAAGATCTTACCTGCCAATCCACCCTAGATGGGATCCTAGTATCCTACCCCACCAAGTACCCCTCTTCCAGTACATTGTATAGCTCCCTGAGGGATCATCTGCCAGCTTATTCCCTTCGAATAAACTCCCAACAACTAAGAATACACACTGTAAAATCAGTTAGGAACTCAACTAATTTTTGTCATCAAAAATGCAACAATCTCCTACATGAAATAGACTGGATACCCCTTAAACGATTACACATTAATGATGCTGTACTATGCTTTAATAATGCCTTCCTTCACATACTTAATACCCTAGCTCCCATTCCTTTGAAAATAATCAAAAAGAACTCAGCACCATGGCTCTCTAAGGAATGTAAACACCTGATGAAGCAAAGTGCATAGCCTGGATGACCTGGAAACTAAACAGAAATGAACAAAATCATGTCAATTTCTAAACACTATGTAACAAAGTGACAAAAGTAATCAACAGAGATAAGAAGTCATACTATTCCCATCTTCAACTCCAGCATAAAATCAATCCCAATAAATTGTGGCACTCCATATTTTCTCTACTTAACCCTGGAACAAACAGAGGGCACACCCTATTACCTGATACCCCTCCATCACAAATAGCCAAAAACTTAAACAAGCACTTCATAAAATCAATATCAGACCTATTAACTAACACCGCTAATGCTGGAGCCCCCCACCCTTCAGCCTATTCAGACACCAACCTTAGACCAGCAACTGCTTCTAACCCTGTCATTACTAACCCCATACTCAACAAAATGTCATACAAACCCCATTCTCATTTCAGCCCATACCACTGACGCCATTAAGAAACTGCTACAAAAACTAAAACCCTGCTCCATCTCAGCTGATAATCTTCCACCGCACTACCTCAAACTGGCTGCCAAGTCAATCGCCTGCCCAGTCAGCATCCTTATAAATAGGTCTTTATCCGAGTCAGAAGTATCTATCATATGGAAACAATCTCACATTACCCCCATCCATAAAGGAAGCAACTCTTTTGAACCATATCCAAAATTCTTGAGAGAGGTATCCATCAGCAGGTAATGCAATACCTATTGCAAAATAATCTTTTAACCAAAACCCAACATGGCTTCCGACCCAGCCACAGCACAGTTACAACTCTAGTATCCTTTACAGACGCTGTGAACAGGGCCAGAGATGCAGTATGCTATACAGTCTCAGTTTTTCTTGATGTCTCCAAGACCTTTGACATAGTGACTCACCCCTTACTATTGAACACATTGTCTAACTTAGGCTTCTCACATAACACAGAAAAATGGTTTCAGAGCTACCTCAAGGATTGTAAACAAGCAGTGAAATGGTCCAATGAACTCTCACCCTTTCTCCACAACCTACAGGAGTACATTAAGGCTCCATTCTCAGACCCCTACTCTTCAACATTTTCACAAATAACCTTCACACTGCCTCTCACCCTGGAGCCCTTATTCAATACGCTGATGATTCCATCATAATCTGTATGGCACAATCACTACCAGAACTACTTTCAAAAACTCAGCTGTCCTTTACTGCTGTGGAATCCTGGCTAAAAAAATGCCCAACTCTTTCTTAATCCAAAGAAGACTAAACTAGTACTCTTTCACCCTAAAAACACCTCCCCTGTCACTGATCATTTCAACATCCTTGCCTCTAACAACACTGTCACAGAAATATTGCAGGAAGCCAAACTTCTAGGAGTTATCGTTGGCAATAAACTTTCATTTGACCTCCATATACAGCAAAATGTATATAAAACTTATCAAAACTGGGACTCCTATATAGAAACAAGCATTTCTTTTCTGCAGCAATCAAAACTACCCTTGCAAAAATATTTTTACTTCCCTCCCTTCTTTACGGTGTCCCTATCCTAACTAACTTACAAACTTCTACCCTAAGCAAGATGGAACAGTGCTACAACAAAGTTGAAAAGTTTGCCACAAACTCTAAATACTACACACACCACTGCTAACTGCTACTAGAACTAAACTGGCTTGAACTCTCCAACCAACTTGCCTTTATTCAGCTATCAACCTTGCACAACCTTATTTTCAAGCCTACTGCCTGCCCTGTACTAGCTAATCTAGTCACACCTTACACACCAAATCGATTCCTATGATCAAAAGACAAAAATCTCTTAGCTATCTGAAACCCTACAAGAAAACCAGATCACTCCCTGTATTCATACTTTGTCTCGATACTATGGAATTCACTACCCCTAGCTTCCAGGTCTATGCCTGGTCTAACCCATTTCAAAGCCTCTTTAAAAAATCATCTCCAAAATACATGGCTCTGCTCCTTCATAAAGCCTGTCTAATACTCAGCTCTTCCTCATCTTCCACCTCATCCTCTTCTTCTGTCACATTTCACTTCTTCATAGTCTACAAGATCCTAAGGCTCTCCTAACTCCTTCTCTGTCTCTATATGATATCTTTAAGCTACTGCTCAGACTGTAATGCCTCTATTCTTCTTAACTTTCTCACTATCTTTCTGCATCACTAACTTTCTGGTTATTATTTCCCTAATTGAAACCAACATTCCATTTTTTCATGTTCTATAACAGTCTATGTCATACAATGCACTACCTACATACTAGTTTTAGACACTATCTACTCAAAGGCTATGTATATGGTGAGAGTGACTATTATTGTATAAAATGTTTTAACTCCATGATTTGTCTAGATGTGTAGTATATATTGTAATATTTTGTAGCATAGTTTATGTTCTTTCAACCTATTTTGTATAGTATTTGTAATGTCATTTGTATTGTATTATACTGTGTTTGTATTGTACTGTATGTGGAGCTTTTCTCCCCAGGCCTCTGCTGAAAACAGGTTCTGTAGACCCAGTTAGACTACCCCAGTAAAGAAATGTCAAATAAATAAATCAAGGAACTGTACTATGCGCAAGATTGATATTGGAGACTCTTGGAGAAAGGGTAAGAGATGACACATTTCTGAATAAGTATAAAGAGAAGCTGGCAGCTCATAGGAGCAGATTGACAAATCATATACCCTTATCTCCCAGTGTCTGGATATGAAATAAACGGTATGACCAATCATTGAATACACCACAGTGACCTGATCACTCAAACAGCAGGCAGAGAAGGCTGGGAATGAACAGCTGATACTTGATCATTCATCCTAGGAGGGAGGCGATCTGGCTCAGTGGGTTGCTGACATCTGTTGGTGAACTGGTTAAAGCATGCAACACATTGGTTGGGAAAATGTGCTTGGTAGTTATTCTCACAGTAGCCTTCAGCCCACATATGTGGAAACATTTGCACACACACAAGGAAAGACAGAACAGCCTCTTACATACATCATGTACCCAAAAGTGGGCTTAGGTCATAAACAGTGAAAATAAAAGAAACTCATGGCTGCTTGCATGACACACTGCACTGAGTGGCTCTCATCCTACTGGAGAATGAACAGCGTATGATCCATGGTGGGCCAGAGAGTTGGCACTGGGGTGGGACAGCAGGTACCAAAAACACACAGCTGTCACTCACATAGCCAGTATCACTGTAGCAATGCGTGCATTGTCCCTACTTGCCTACTGGACTTCCTCAACAAAAACACTCTCCTTTTACACAAATTCAGCTACTATTGTTTATGTATTTTCTTTTTATATAATTTTTGTTAGCCAAGTAGGTGAACTGATCTTAGACAGATGCTTTACAGACACTCCATGACATATGGCAAAATGTATAAAATCAGTCTAAATCATTGAGTTGTAAGACATAACTAGTGAAAATACCATGACCGTGCAAACAGAAATAGGAAAATTTAAAACACTGAAGTGCAAATGCAAAGATATTCAGATATAAAACATCCGAACACCTCAAGTACCTGTGTACAATGTAGATAATGTACAGTGTGTTGTATTAAAGCATCAGTTATGAACAATATGTAGGTAATAAAACATAATATATAAACAAATATTGCTATGCATTCTAGTGAATACTTGTTTCCAAGTTACTGAAAGTGAAAGCCATTTAACTGAGGAAAGGATGGAAAATTGGCATGCAGGATAAATGGACTTGGTAGATGAAATGAATGGCTATTCTGAGGTAAGGTATACATGGTGCAAAATCTGCAATGAGGTGCATATTTTTACTAACACGATATCACAACTGTATCATAAATAAAACAGAAACAGAGTACAAACGGTACTTCACTTTATGTAGCATAAAAGGGAAAACCTAAAATGCCTTAGGTTGCTTTTATGTTTTGTTTGGCTGGGAGCATCAAACAGACTATGGGGCATAAAGACAGGAGAAAGTCATGTAACCTCCAGAAAGCTGGTTTCAGGTCTTATGGTGGCTGGAATATGAAATGGACCAGAACTTAAGTAGTAGGTTTCATAATGAATATGAAAATTATCTGCCAAATGAGTATAATAGCGGAGAAGTCATAGTTTAAATATAACACTGCATGGAAAGTAAGAAGTTCACATGTTCTTTAATAGGAAACCAGTTTACTGTTGATACAATTTGGCAGTGATTCTCCATTTTAAGTGTGAATCTGAGTACCTTATTTGTTAGGACTTGTAATGTGGTAATTGGAGAAAAAGAGTTTAACTACCAGAAGCAGAGTATATTCAGACAGTTATAGGAGGATACCCTTAGCAGTAGCTTCTCTACAGAGCAACATGGAAACCGTCTCGTCTGTTGACTCTAACTCAGCAGATTGCTTATAGTTTTCTTAACCATTATTTGATCTTCTTGAACACTTTTAGGCCTAGATTCCCCAACTATCTTATTCCTTTCAAAAGTTACTAGTTTGGTTTGATCATGTCTCAGCCCAGCACTCTCTGCAAAGTATTTAGAGCTTTTCAAGAGATATAGATAGCAAAGCCTTATCCACACTTCTTAGTAAAACAAGGCAATCATTTATAGACAAATTATGGAAGTTTTCTAACTCCTTACCACCCCTGTAGTCTCTAAGCCAGGATTTGAGTAACTGTCAGGAATAAGCCAGTTGAGCATGAACACCCTTGCCTCTTCCCCTCTCTGCAGTACTACTTCCCCTTGGGCGCACTCTGATTACTGTTACTTTCATCTCCAGTTCATTCAGTAATGCATTAACACAGTTCCTCTATCTGTTTCTGAAATATCTTTCCTTCAAAACTCTGTACTTTTCTTATGTCTATAAATAGCAGCCCACTAGCCTCAGTCTTATTGTTTTCTGTGCAGTCCATGAATTACAGCAGCATTCTCTAATGGCTTACCTGTCTTATATTGATTACCTATTGGTAAGAGTTATGCTTTCACAGCATTAGTCACAACATACAACTAGGCCTATAAATTATGCTGAGGCTATAAAGAAAAAAAAATGACAAAGCCTACAGATGCACTTTAAAAAAAGATCCCAGCCTACAGACACAATACAATACAATACATTTTCCACTCATTACATACTGCAAATACGGTTTACTATTGAAAATGTGAACGGCACTTGGGCGACAGTCGGATAGTCGAACGTATAAGGTCGTAAACAAGGATGTCGAAGACAAAATAATCAATCTAGGAACGGTTTTAACATGGGTCGAGGTAGGTGTTCAGTATTATTCCCTACTACAAACATCTTCCCTACCTCGACCCATGTTAAAACCGTTCCTAGATTGATTATTATGTCTTCGACATCCGTGTTTATGACCTTATACGTTCGACTATCCGACTGTCGCCCAAGTGCCGTTCGCATTTTCAATAGTAAACCTGCAAATACACAACAAACAATGTAAGTTGAATTGTGATACTGCCTCCAATGATAACCACTAAGTCTCATTTGATTATGTCAGAAATCTTAGGAGCAATGCTTGGTGTTGCACTGAGTTGATGGCTGATGACACCATCCACTCAAACCCAGAGGATATCACAAATGTCCTAGTGGATACATTTACTTCAAACTTCTCTCCTGGTTCCCTCCTTGCTTTCTCTCCCATACCATGAAATCAGCATATCCCCTTTGGTCACCATATGACAAGTTTTAATTGACCTCTAACAACAAAGAACACTAGCTGTATGGGTTCAGACAATATAGCAGGCTGTTGCCTTGTTAGTATGAGACATTGCCTTGCTAATTCCCTTGTACAGCTATTTAATCTCAGTCTATCAATTATGTTTCCAAAGACTGGAGAATGGCAGTAGTCATTCCCCTATACAAGGGTGGTCCAACTAGTGATTCTGGGAACTATAGACTAAATAGTCACATCAATTCTCATATATTAGGTGATGAAATGTATTGATGTGGAATTTACAAACAAGGATATTGGTGGCCTGTGGTCCCTTGACCCTATCCAAATTGCCTTGGTTAAGGCAGGGCCTGCCTACTTAACCCAGATGACTTCTTTGAAAGAGTCATTGAGGTATTAGAAAAAGGCAAATTGGTATAGACTGGCTATCTGGACTTGCAAAGACCTTTGACACCACCCCATACTCAAACATCATTGATAAACTAACCTCACTAAAAGTAAATCACAATGTAACTCATTGGCATAGCCGGCCTTAGGCATAGGCCAACTAGGCAGCCGCCTAGGGCACCACTCTAGCAGGGGTGCTTTTCCACTATTTATTTGTTGTAGGTAGACCAGGATGGGGGCACCAGGGAGTGTGGTGGGGGGCCCCGTGGAGTTCTTTTGCCTAGGGCACCAGTTGACCTAAGGCTGCTCCTGCTCATTGGATAGCAAACTAGTTGACAGAACCCATTCTATTAGAGTAAGTGACATGCTTTCCTCAAAAAAGACTTATTGCCTGTGGGATTCCCCAAGGATCCACTCTGGGACTGCTACTCTTTGGTTTTGGGTGATGCTGAGGGTCTGCGGTTGACAATGTTTGCTGATGACTGTAAACTTGAAGTTATTATAAACACCTCAAATGACACACATTTTCCATGAGGACCTAATGTACACAAACTCATAGTGTCTGGACAATGAACTATAGCTGAACACAAGAAGCAGCAGTGTACTCTTGGGAAATAAGAACATCCTGCAACTGTCACATAAATTATATCCCTCCCAAGACTTATATGGTCATCAGAAACCTAGGCACATTCATGGGCAATGAACTTTCCTTCAACTGCTATGCATCATCAACAGTTAGAAAATCCTTTTAGCTAACCTAGCTAATGAATAAAGGAATATCTTCTAAGCCCAAGGAAGATATAGTCTTCCTCTACTATGCTTTTACCAGAATCCATCATCAAATGTAATTCCCTTTTGGCATATATCTATAGTTCAGCTAGAAAAAACTGCAGTATTTTCTCAACAAAAATATCAGAGACACAGATCACATAAAAGTGCTCACACTATTCTGTCTATAACAGATTTTTCTGTGGTGATCTCTGCCTCACATATAGGGTGGCAAATGATCTTGAGCTGATTACCTTTCTACATGTTTGTTAAACTACAAACACACAAATACCTGCTCTGGGGCTCTAAATCTACACCTGAGAAAGGAGAGAAGGGCTTGACAACCTTACATATTACACTTCAAACTCTTTTTTTGTTAAATATATTTTTGCTGCACAATCTTTGTATTTAAAAGCAAATGCATACAAACAAAAATCAGTAGACAATATTAGTATAATAAAACAAAGCAAAACATAAAAGCTGTATGCATTCTAAATAAAACTGCATGAAACATTATTACTTATAAGTACTGTAATATTATCAAAGTCAATATTTAGATTTTTGACTTGAAATAATATCAGGTAAATACTTTTTAACAAAATATTGCCTTGATTTAGACTTTTTCTCCTCAATTTTTGTATATAAGGTGACATATAGATCCAAACAGGAAACATCTTTATCACTAAGTATAAAAAGATGGAACTTGAATTACAAGACAAATAGTTATCCCTAATGTTAGGTCTCATGATAAAATGTGAATATTTTTTCTTATCATTCTGCAAAATACAGTTTTTTTTTTTATTTTGAATGTTGGTAGCAATTTGAAGAGTTTTATTTTATCTGGTTGGTAATATGGTAGAATTTAAACTATCATAAATAATACTATGCATAACATTAGTCTTGTTGCATGTTTCCAGTTTAAGAAAAATATTTACAGTTCTTTTCTTTTTTTTTTTTGTAGACTTAAGTATTCTCAAAAATGTGTAATATACCTTTAACATTTTCATTACAAGCACAGCTTTTTGCTGCATAATTTGTAATCGTGTTCCCTTTTGGATAAAATACTGGTTATGTACAATCGTGAACTATGTATAATAACGTTTTGTGAGAGAAATATATTGAAAGGTGAATTACCAACTGTTTTGCCATGCAGATTTAACAGTCAGGCCAGGATCATATGATGAAAAAATGATAAACAGAGTTGAAGTTTAGTTTCATGATTATGGAATATAAGTTTGATATAGCTTTTTTGATGTTAGTGCCTGAAATAACATAAACTTGGGTTAATGTTTATCATATTTGTGGGTAGCAACATGAACATCCAAGTTTCATCAGCAGGTCTGGAATTATTAGAAAATAAAGTTCCAGTGTGAAGTAAAGGAAATTGTGATAAAATTATCATTTTGCCACCTAATAAAATATTTAGATAACTATCAAAAGGTTGAAAAAGAATAAAAATGTTATTTGGGCTGACTTCTCATATTAGTTTTTGGAAAAGTGAAACTAGAGGTACAAATAAGTTTCGGATATGTATTTAATTATTTCAAATGTTTGTTTTCCCAGAAAATTATCGTTTTACTTAATTTTTTATTTGCATTTGTTAACTGGCTAAGTAACTGATACAAAGGCTCTTTTCAGCCATGACATTGGTCTCAATGGCAGCACACAATAGGCACCACATACAAAATAGCACAACACAGATAACATTTTGGCAGACATGTGTACATGCAGTAATAAATTATATTACAAAAATAATATTTACAGTGTACAAAAATATAGCAGGTCTATACTGCATAAGAGTAATGCAACAAAAGTCAGCAAGCAGGGGCTTAACACCAACTAGTAAGAATCCCTAATGAAGAGTTTAATAGTAAGAACTGCACATGTAGCAGTTGTTGTTGTCTTTTGCCTTTTCCCGGTTAGGGGTCGCCACAGCGGAACTCTGGTCCGCTAATGATTGGCAGTAGATTTTCATGAACACCGAGGTGCCAGCTCAACGTTCAACCTTCAACGAAGGCACGCCCATTTATGCATGTCTTTCAAACGCCCACCCAACCGCGGGGAGGACATGCAGACTCCACACATAAGGCACTCCTCACACTCCAGCCGAGAATCCAACAGGAGAACCTCTTGCTGTGAGGCAACAATGCAACTGCTGCACCACCGCGGAAACTGAAACTATTTTCAGGAGCAAACAGGAAATGAAAGAAATTGTGGCAAGAAATTAAGTGGGGAGATAGATATCAAATGAGCAACTGTGTGTTAGAATGCAAGCAGTGTGGGAGTGAATGATAGGTTTCCTAGAATAGGTGAGAGAGTTAAAGGCTAAAGGGAGGGTAGCAGTTTTATCGAAATGGATCAGATCAACTATTATCTCTGTAGCAAGAACATGTATTTTTAGTCAGACAGTGGGCTTTGAGATTTTTCTTGGCTGTCAATTTCTTGGATTTGATCAGGGATATTATTCTAGGCAGCAGATATGATTTTTGCAATTGCCATTTCTGTAATGGTGATCTTGAAAGGTTGGCAGGATAAATGAAATATTGCATTATGTGACAAAAAGAAATAAGACATTCTCTTGAATTAATTTATTTAGAAGGGGGCAGTAGCAATTGTTCAAGAGTTTAAAGATGAGGGTGCTCAGCAGGATGCTTGCAGGTATCGTTAGCCATTTTGTAGTTTTTTAGGTAGTGCAGTGAAGTTCATAAGAGTTATTTACAGAAATAAAGTGAAGGATCTTGTTTTCAGTAATATGAAACAGTCTGGTGCTTTTGGGTGACTGTAAAGCCAACAGGGGAAGTCTATGTTAAAAGTCTTGCTAGCAGTACATTTATTGCTATGGCTCATTTTGCTTCAGCTTTGAGTAGATAAGGAATCATATATGCTACTTTTAGTTGATTAAAGACCAAGGGCGAGATTCACTTGCAGCTACCCAAAGTGTAGTGATTGTGTTGGCGGCACACATGCTTGGTATTCATTATGTGGCTTTACTTGACATAGATAAATGGTGGAATATACTAATGAAAGCATAAAGAGACAAACTACATGCTAATTACCCAGTACAATATGGCTGAGCTATTCAGGAAGCTATAAAGCAACTGTATATAGTCAGTGTAGGTTTTTGCCATGTGCACCAAAATTCTTTGGAATACAGGTGCAGTTACACTTAGAAAAAACACAAAACATGTTAGGAGTTGTTGCTGTTATTACTATGCTGTATGTACATCAGGGCACTGCTTCTGCTGCTGCCAGACCTTGGGAAAGAAGAAGAAGGGTGTTTAGACCCCATTTGAATTATCATGAACTGCATGAAACTGTAATTGTAGAGAAATACAGGGTGGACAAGGAAACATTGGAGGAAATATGCAGCACTGTTACTCTCCTACCTCAGGCCCCCGGGAAATCATGGAGAACCCATCACAGTAGAAAGAAAGGTAGGTTTAGCATTACATATACTAGCAAGTGGTACTTTCCAGAGACCCACAATGGATATTTTAAGGGTGCCATGGGCATAAGTCTCTAGAATATTGCATCAGTGTGTAAATGCAATGCTACTACATGTAAGGGAGCATATCTGTTTCTCATAAACCCCACAGGAAAAAACAAGAAACATGCAGGAATTCTATGCATTAGCATACTTCCCTGAAGTGTTGAAGGTCATAGATTGCATACACATAGAAAATAAAAGCCCCACCTGGAGAACAGGGAAGGAGGTACATCAACAGAAAATGTTTGCCCTCAGTAAACTGTGAGGTTGTCTCTAATACCCAATGGATCATATACAAAGTCTGTGCAGGCAACCCAGGCATATTCCACAGTTCACACATATGGCACACTTGTAAGCTGTACACCAAGTTTGATAGTGGTGACATTCCTCAAGGTCATCTAGTGAGAGATGCAGGTTATGCTCTGGAGCTCTGGCTCATGACAACCATGAGAAACCCATACTACCCCACTGAGCATTGATACAATGAGACCCATATTCAAATTAGGAATATCATAGAACGTGGTTCACCAGGAAAGAGTTTGGCTTGCTGAAATCAAGGTTCCATTGTCTAGACACATCAAGAGATGCACTGCAATACAACTCAAACACCTCTGCTAAAACACTTACATTCTGTGGCATGTTACACAATATAATACTCAAGAAACAACTTCAGAATGGACAACTTGGAGCTGAACCACAGTCTCAAGAACCACAGGCAGGGACAGCACTAGCAGCAGCAGTACAGATAAGGAGTCAGAGGGAGAACCACCAGCTGTAGATGGTACTAGCAGATGGAAGCATGCACAGTATGCCCTGGCTCTGGTTAAGAGGCAAAGGATAGTACACACACTTGCTTCCTAGCTCATAACCTAAGATCCCACACACATACAAATAAGAAAATTGATGATTTTCACACAGAACAGCCTTTATTTAACCATGTAATAGCTGTGTTCTGATGGTAGCAGACAAGAACAACCCCCAGTAACACAATTTGTACCTACACTAATAACAAGGTAAGTGTGGAACCTGAAACAGAAAATAAATATGTTATAGAACTGATTATTCTCATATGGAACTATGTATATGCCCCTAAGCAGAGCATTCCTCTAAGGTTTACAGCTATATCAGTAATATCACTTCTGTCAGATTTTTGCTATACTCTCTTATGTATCACAAACAATACTATGCACCAAGCATTTCAATTGATCATCATCTATAAAACATGGATCAGGTAAATAATACCCTCATTTGCACAACTATACCAAGAAGCAAGACTGTGGTACCTAAGGCTTCCATTGCTGTTATAACAATACTAACTGAAATAGAATGAGGTTCAACAATTCTAGAAGCAATCTTAAACAAATGAATATGAGCAAGAAATCCATCTTTAGCTATCCGCTGTGTGCACAGTCAACATCATTTGCACGGGATGGTGGGGGAACACCAAAGAAGTGAGTGTGTGCAAGTAAGAAACACATGCATCTCAAAGAGTATACAGTGTTCAAGGCCAGTAACAACAGATGCATAGCACTCATACTGTTTAGATAGTTTGCATGTGTCTGAAGCGGTATGGACAAGTGAAAAGCTTTTTTTTCTATATATGTGTGTCTGCATGAACACAAACAAGTACTATGCTAGCACTACATCCTGGTATCTCTCTGACAGGCATGAGCCATGCATGGTCGAGTACTCATTTCAGTGTTTTTGCCCCTGACCACGGGAACCAAGTCTGCCAGGAATTGCACTGCTACATCCACAATCCTGGACACAAGTCAGGTTGCTTCTTGAATGTGAATGATGTTTGCTGGATGAGCTCTACCAGGACTATGACCCCATGGCCTACCACATCTGGGTGTGGACACCACAATCACCAACTGCATCAATGATGCAGTGCCACTTCTGGAGCAAGATCTTGCACAGTCACATCTACTAACAGCAGAAGATGTAGCAGCTCTATGGCCATGTGGGTGGCCACCCTCCCCCAACAGACATTCCATCACAGACACTGCCTGATCCTGTGTGTTGTTCATCCTGTCCAAGGAGTTGCTCATATTTCAGGAAGTCACTCCTGTCTGGATGCATGATGTTTAGTAGTCACACTATCTTTTCCAAGGCTCTAGTATACTATGCCTGTGCCTTCAATATGACCCTACACATATGTTTTGCAGCAGCTAATGACACACTAGCATTAGGAAGAGAGTGGACAGCAGGCCTCCTCTGAGCACCTCTACCAACATTTCTGTGTGGCACCATGCCTTCAAGATGGTGAATGGGAGAAGCATCTGTCTCTGCCAGCAGAGTAACCACACTAACCTGATCATCTGTGTCACCCTGAACCTGTTCTATATCAAAGGTCTCTCATGGGTATGTGTAGGTATAATGACTGTGTCCAAAATATGGGCAAGGGATCTGGGAGCTGCAACCTCATTGTCAGACTCACACTCTGCACCCCCAGACTGTGCCTTTTCTTTGCCACCATTGTCATCAGAAGCTACTGGTACTCTGCCATCAGGTGAAAGGAGTTCCACAGTGCCAGTCTTAGGATCACCTATAACATGCAATTAACAGAACAGATATAAAATGGGAAAATAAATTTGATTGCATATTTTCTTTTTTTTTTTCAATAATAAGTCTTTATTCTTTTCCAAATGTTAATACAACACCACAACATATTTACAATATATACATGAATGCTTCCAACAGTTACATAAAATCATTATACATTAATATAAACCTCTAGATGGGTATTAAAGGAAGAGAAAAATAAAAATCTAGTATCAATATGAGGCTTATCTATACTGAGCTCCATATTTAGTATGTACTTCTCGGGGAAAAGTGGATTGGAACCTTAAGCTAACACAATGTTAAAGATTTGCTCCCTTATTTTTGTGTTATTTATACTTTTCTTATGATCTTTAATTAGTAATTTATGTGCTAAGATATGTTTTATCGCTACACTCTTAAAGTTTTCCCATGAAGTCTGGGATGGATTCAGCCAATTTGTAGCTATATACAGCTTCATTAACAGGAAAATATTTATGAGTATGATCCTTTGGGATCTATCTAAATTATTCGGAGGAATATGAAGAATCATAAACTCCCAAGAAAGTGTAGACTGTTGATAACCCATTTTTTGTAATTGAATTTTTAAAGAATTCCAAAGTTTGAAAATACATTTACAACTCCAGAACATGTGTAAAAGGTCAGCCGTTTGATCTATACAATATGGGCATTTAGGTGAGTTTTTAGAGTTGAATTTATATAGAGTGAGACGAGTGTAATACGCATTATTAAATATCATCAACTGAGTAAATAATAACTTTTGAAGAGATACTGATTTTAGGGTTGATCGCATATTTTCCTTATATGAAAATATGTTAAACTTTAACAGATACTAAAGCAACACAGACTTTACTCTCATATAGACCTAAATCTATCTTATACACAGTAGTAACAATAACAAAATGTATGCTTCCCATGTGCAGATGGGTTGACAGCATGCAATCTATAACTGTCTGTATGTGTGGACTGGAAAAGACAAAAAGTCTAAGTATCACAATGCAAAGGCAACAAGAAAAAGAAATCAATCCCCTTCACGAGTGCAGATAAAAAATGTTCTCATACAAAAATCTAGTGAAAAGTTGAATTTCCTCCCCCATCCCAAAGCAAACTCCGCTATTTCTGTATGACTGTAGTCTGACTCACAATTATTGTTTGCTCTATATGTATATATATCAGAAATCTTAGATATATGTGGATAAAAATATAGTAATGGTACTTGCAATTAGCATACCTGGAAGGTCTGCTTGTGACACTTTGGGTCCCTTGTCCACATCTGCCACAATGTTAAGGATTCTGGTGGAACCCTCTGCCAAGCTATTTGGATCTCTGACAGTAAGCAGGAACTCCTCTGTTTCGGTTAGTGGTTGTTCAACTGGATGACCACCCCTTGTACCCACCTATTCCTGGGCAATTGCAGTGCCTTTATGTCAGGTAGAGGTTATCATGTCAGTTGATTGGTGTTCACTCATACCCTCCGACAGTGTTAATGTCATCAACCAGCTGCTGCCATATCCTGTCTCAGGCAGATTGGTCACCTCTACCATTAACAGAAAAGCCCTATAGTGGTGCAAGACCTACATAATGGACTCTTTTTTCTGCATCCCTATACAGTGGCTTGTAGGGTACTCATTTCTTTTTGGGTGCCATATCCCTATATGAGATGAAACACAAAACAGACACACATAATTACACATATAATACACAGACAGGATGGCTGTGAGCTCAGTTATGTGTGACTGCATGCATCCAACATATACACAAACAGTTTAAATTTTAATTGCTCACTATGACTGCACCCAAGTTAGGACCCCCCTAAAAAGATACCAATCTATAACAGTTTTGTAATGGAGATAATACAGGTTTGATTTTGTAATACATTGCAGCATTAACAATAAATAGATAAATAAATACATAAATATAAATGTAGCAGTGGAAATGTAACACAAAACTATTATAACTGCCATATCCACTGCTGTGGAGGTCAGTCAGGAAGAAATCCAAAACATAACACATTTTTATTTTTCTGCTAACACAGGTCAAACTGACAGGCCTTCCTACATTGTTATAATGTATTCATCTGCAATAACTCTGCAAACATCAAATGAAATACAAACTAAAACATTGGTCATGTAGCATTCAGTGGCATACTTTTAGTAATGCAGATATGGCTATGCCAAGAGAAAGTGATAAAAGAAAAAAAACATGTAAGATAAAAAATGCTTTTCAGCAATCACTGCAATTCACCTTTGAATGTTAAACTACAAACATCATGTAAGAAATAGCAACATACCTTGACAATACAGGAGTGTAGAAAATAGGCAAGTCTCCCAAAGTTTATTTTTAGCAGTATTGAACTCTTTGGTATAAAACATTCTCCCCAGTATGATACAAGAGCATTAGCTACAGAATTATCTTTATATATTGTACAGTCAGCCATGTGAGTACAGTGAGTATGCAAATGAGATGTGAAATCATTAACATTCTTGAATACCAAGAACTACACTAATTGTGGGGAATGTAAACATGGTGTAAGGATCTACACTACTTATATGCTAATGCCCTAGCAATGCAAGGATGAGCATTGAGAAGTGTTCCCTGTCAATGGCTTGCAGATGTCTGTGATTACTCTGACTGCAGGAACAATCAGCTTTCACAGTCTCCCCTCTTTAATGTACACCTACTGAGGGTGTGTCAAGGAGAAGAGACTTAATAAAGAGTCTGAAAGTACACTGAATGCTTTAAGAGAGAGAGCGAAAGAGAGCCCACACATTCAAATGCTGGTTTTAATGCCTATAGTTATAGTCCCTTAGTAAGAACTGCTGTTCATATTCAAGGGAGTACTTTAAGGATTGGTAAAGATAACATATAGCAATAAAAAAAGAGATAGACTTGCTATTAAGAAACCACAGATAAGGGAATAAGACCATCCAGAAAGAAAGGGATACACTTACAGTGTTTGGAGTCTTTGTTTACCTTTGTGTGAGTACATGGGCATCTTAACTGTTTGCAATATACCAATCATCCAGACATTCACAGTCAAATGAGAAAGTACTACTTTCATAACTTGTTTCTGTTGCACTTTCAATGTGACTTGATACAATGTCACATTATCATTACGTCTAAATTCTTTCCATCCTTGTTAATATCTAGGTTTGTCTGTGGCAACAGTGGAAAATACTCTTAAATGCTTGCTTTCAATAAATGTGGTTGAGGGTTCAAATTCATACACGTCCTTGTTGCAAGATAACAAAGTTGTAGAAACATGTAAAATGCACAGTTAAAATTGTTGATCTACTTTTATTTTATCTTTTTTTCCATGTTTCATTTGCATAGCATTTAGCATTGCCCACTGTTGACTGACAGTATTCAGTAGCATTAAATGGCATTTCACTGCCCAAGGTGAAAACTGACAAATTTTATTTGGACTGCCATCGATATCACAATGAAGACTGGCATTGTTGCACTTTCCTCAGCAGTCTGAACAGTACTGAGTGAAGAAATTGAAGTTTTTACACTCACTTCTGTGTGACATAATGCATAAAGGTATTGAGCTTAGGGAAACAGTACAAGTGATGCAGGGATCAAAACATTCCCAGATCATTTTACTGAAGGAGTTAATTCTAAATATTGACATTCATTTTATTGTATTAATGTGCTGATGTGGGAAACTCAAGTAAGATCAGTACTGACAAAGTGACAGACAGATAAGTCATTGAAATGCTGTCATTATTAATTGTGTGTGCTGTGTGAACAATGAAAGCATTTCTGCTATTCCCTGTGCCCTTTTCCATTCCCCTGGCATTAGTTCAAGTCCTGATATTGTAACACATATATGATATTACTGATATGGCAATGGGATGTGTCTGAATGTATCAATGTAATGCAGTACTAACTCTGCTCATTGCTACATATACAATGTGATTAATTTCATGTGTCTTCATGTTATTCCCCAGAAGCTGTTTAATTTGTTTCTGATCAATATTGCCTTCTGCATTTGTGTGCCACATGGCAGTGAGAAATTCATTTCGACAGCTTAAGGAAAAAAGTGAAAATTTTAGTTTAGGCTACCTTATGTAGCGCAAACTAACTCAGCTGCATGAGTGGCTGTCAGCACTCTGGATAGTACTCAGGGAAGAAAATACACCTGACAGGTAACTTTCTCTGTGGCACAAGGTATAAGTGCAGTGACCTTAAAGAAAAAGGACACCTGGTGCATCGTTCAAATCCACTTGACTGATAATTTTATAGATGGTGGTCTGAATACATATTCAATCATTTTTTGTGATACCATTGTGTTGCTGTTTAAAAAGCAACTCTTGTCACTATTGCTATTAACATGTGATCTTTTGTCTGTCCACTTTCACATTATTTGTTATTAACTACTAGTCAGATAACGTGTTTCACAAAGTAGATGTTTGATGTTGCAGGGAGATGTGAGAAGGATGAAGGTTTCACTTGAATGCAATTCTTGCTCCCGCCATTGCTACATATACCCATTCATTGCACTTCATTTGCTTTCTGCTTTTCTTTTTCTCTCTGTCATATATTTGCATTCTAATGTCTTTTTTCCATTTGCTGTATGCTCAGCAGCATGCAAACACAGTTCACTGCCTAAGGAAACAAGTGAAAATTTTAGTTTAGGCTGCCTTATGTAGAGCAAATATGCCTGGCATTGTTGAGTGGCTCTTTACAACATGGATAGTAGTTACTTCAGGGAATATACCTGACAGATGTCAAATTCTGTGTACAAGGTGTAACTGAAGTAAACTGAGAGATATAAGGCACATGAATCATTGTTTGAACCTTGTTTAGAGATCCTATTTCAATTATTCACAATATGTACTTTTTTATTCATTTTAATTTGCATTTGCTCTCTGCTTGGTAGTGTGCAAATGTGGTTCTCTACCTAAGGAAAAAAAATGAAAAATTTACTTTAGGCTGCCTTAGGTAGCTCAAACACTTCTGGCTACTGTTCGCTTTCTTCAGCACTCTGGACTCTATTAAGTAGAGAAATTCTACATGTCATTGAGCTATCTGTGTGGCACAAGGTGTAAGTGTAGTGATTTTAGATCAAAAACACAGTTGATTAAGAGCTCAAATCCAGCTACAAGATACTTTTTTCAAAGGGTATAAGAAACACATTTCTCACATTTTGATTAGGACTGTAACTCTAAAGAAAAATGATAATGTTAAAACTGTATCAGTAAACATTGCATAATAATTGAATAATAACTTTTCTACTTAGCATATGTCATTAATGCTTCACATATAATCTCGAGCTAATGTGTCCAATTTCCTAGACATGACAATGATGATATTTAATATATAATTCACTTGCATATGTATGATGGGCATAATACCTTTGTTATAATCATCTTGACTCATCCAACTGTTTAGGACAGTTATGTCTTGTGAAGTGTGTATGCAACATAAGCTGACCTGCATTAATCAGCACACTCAACTGTATCCATCTGAAGTATATTTTCAAGCAGAAATACTGACTTTTACATAGCAATGCATTCCCAAAAATAATTAAAATCACACACACACACATATAGGCCTCTCTGAAGTGTATCTCTGTTCATTTGGAAATTACTACGTCTAATTTCCATGCTGGAAAAGTAGTGTTCCTGTGGCAATGTCAGTTAATAAATTTGGTTTCAACTTTTGCATCCTTTATAACATGGGTTAGATTCCCAGCTATTACAATAATATTTTAACATTGTGTAAGCCCCAACATTACAATGCAGAATTCATCATCTTTCTCCTTCCAAACTGCAAGTCTTAAAAGTCATACCATTAAGCATTCCACTGTTGAACATTGGAACCTGTGTTAATAGGTTGAGCATCACAGGTAGCACATCTCAATGCCACGTTGCACATCTGTACTGTTATGTGATGCCAGTAGTGTCAATGTGTCTGCCAAGGAATCCTTCTGCATTCAATTGCACAAATGCAGCTGGCAAGGCTGTGCATCTTTGTGCAATACCAATAACACTCAAGATCTGAACTGGGCACCAATTCAGACAGATATTGTTAGCTTGACTTTTGCAGGCATGGCAGGCAAGTGAGAGAATGTTGCTAAATTTAAAGATGTGAGGTGTTGAGGAGTTCAAGATATTTATGACACTCCTCATGAAGGTCTACAGCTGTAGGCTGCAGCAGGAGGATTATACTGGGTCTCAGCTTAAGGCTGAGGCTTGGAATAGCTTAGCCAAGGCTGTCTCCAATGCAACAGGCATTCCCCATAATGGGGAACAATGTTGTTACCACTATAATGACTTTAGAAAGCACAATCAAGTTCTCCTATACCAATGGGAGGCTGAATTTTGGACTGTGAACAACCCCTAGATGTGTAAGTATACTGACATAACCTGCCTATGATATGGCATTATTGATCTTAGCCAGCCAATGCAAGTACTCATTATGTTTTCATATATATTTTTTTCTTTTTTGTACTGTACTGTACAGCTGCAGAGGAGATAGCAGCAAACCATGAGGTGCACCAGGAGAGATTAACTTCCTCAGAGAGGAAAGAGGTAAGTATGAATCAGGTATAAATTCAAGTTGTAATGTTATTTTCATTCCCTCAAGCACTAGCAGTTTGAGCAGGAATACCTCAACCTTCATCTCAAGCATGCATGCTTGCTGCTTGCATAAGGCAATAAGAACATCAGCTTAACTGTGTGTGGGTTCAGTACTAGAAGCAGCAATTACTTGTTATTATTAAGTATTTATAAACTATTAACAGTAATATGTCAGGAAGAATTAAATTGTCGTTATTGCAATTATTAAATTATAATGCATATTTCCTATAGATCATAGGGAAATAAAGACTGATGTTTCTTGTATCATAACAGTGAGATTTATTTTATTTATTTCCATTTGTTAACTGGGAAAGTCCAACTGGGTCTAAGCAGACCTGGTTTCAGCGGAGACCCAGGAGAAAAATCTCCACAGTTACTAAGGTTTCTAAAAAAACGTATACAAGTGTAAATAAACATACATATTTAAACATTTAAAAACATATAAAAAACATTAGTTAACAGAAGTGTTAACAAACATGAACAAGTAAAAAAGCATTACACAGGTATTTTGACAAACATGTACATATAGATATTGTTATACAATTTAGTAATATTAATGAAGTTTCATTGGGGAGAAAAATCTTATATAATGAAAATAGGAAGTTAACTGAGTTGTAAATAGGCATAGGATGAGGAATAGACAGCATAAAAGTAAGAGACAAAAATAAATTGAAAACGTAAGGTAAGGGCGGGAAGAAAGGAGGAAAAAGATAAGGGGTTAAAGGGGAAGGATGATAAGGAAAAAAAGAAAAAAACGAAGCACGAGTAGAGATCAGTCAGATTTATGGCACATAAATACCTTTCCATCATATATGGATGTGGCAAAGGTGTACAATAGTAAATTATCATAATTGTTTATATATTGCCTAGCCAAGTTTATTTAAAAAATACAGTTCTGTGACATGCCATATATCTAATTATCTCTCTTGTTTGTTTCCCCCCACTCTTTCTCATTTTATTTTGGGAGGGGTTATAATTTATCTACTGTTTGCATAACTAGCTCCAGAAAAATTAATAATCAACAGCACAGAGAGGTACACTGACCATTGTGGCTTGGTTCACTAGACCTCCACAGATGGGATCACTTTGGGATCACAATGTATCAGTATTGCTTCCACAACCTCTGCCCTACCTGCTCCAACTGAGTTAGGTAACTCTCCACCATCTACTGGTGCAGTGATACCCTCCATGAGCATTTTTTGTGGAGGTGGTGATTTTGTCATCCTGTAAGAGGTGACTGGGCTGGCGAAGGATATAATGGAGAGGGGCCTCGATCCATATAATGCCAGGGTTGAAAAAGTCCTACATCACATTGCAAAGATGATGCCATGTGATGCCTGATATTGACCCAGGGAGCTACTGTAGGAGACAGGGATGAGAGTTCTGAGAGGGAGGACATGGGTGCACCCCCGATGTCCCCTACCTATCCCTAATCATGGTGTCATCCAACCTATTGTCTCCATCACCATCCCTGTCTGTCTTGTAGGTCCTGTATGTTTGCACATGCTTTCTAATCTGTCCTGCCTACCTGACTCTCTCATTCCTGAACACATTTCCAAACATTTCTCTCTCGAACAAAAGAAAAAAATCCCCATACAGAGTTTTCCATTTTGCCTATGTGCCATCTTGAACCACTTGATATGGTCCAGTTGGCCATACAACATTATTCTGTTGTTGTCACCCATCACTGGTGTGGTGACTCTGCAAAGGCATGAAATTGTTTGTACAATTGTGCATTTAGATTGTGAAGAAGTAGATAGCTATAGTTCTGTCCCATAACCCTACTGCAAATTCCTTTATTCATTCCCCTGTGTTGAACCCTGTGCTTGCCAACCCAATTTTCACCACTCTCCTGTCCACATTTTTTCACATGTTTAATATGGTTAAAAATAGATTCACACACATGGCCACAAATGGCCCATGGAAAAGCCTTCACTTTATGTCCTTAGCATTTGCACAGAATTTAGCATAATGCAGCAATGCTGAGTGGCAGTGAATGCTGAATAACTTCTTATTGCAAAATATGAAGATTTACATTTAATTTGTAGTTGTCTGGTTACATTCACATGAATGCGCTTAAATCTGTTATGCTATAAGAATACAAATTAGAGGCAGACTAAAGGCAGTATTGTGATATAGTTAATAGATCAGTTCTTAGGCTGCTAGATGTATTAAAGTAGGAGGTTCGATGTGGTGTGTTGGGATAATTGCCCTACTTTGTAGCCCAATGTTCTTGCCTAGTATCATGGGTTCAAATTACAGCTGTATGTCAGTGTATTACTTCCTGACATTTCATATTCCTATCAACTGTTTAGCTGCAAACGTCTTTATTTCCCTCCATATGAAACATTTCCCTAACATAAGATTGGAGTAGTGCATCAAAACATTATTTTCAAATACATTGCAACTCCAGCAGGAAGACTTATTAAGGAAACCCTATCCTGATTAGGTATTTATGTTTATTCGCTCTTCTACTCCTTATTTGTACCTATAGCAAACACTTTATTGTACATAGCATGACAGATTAATGATTTAATAAGTAAGACTAAAATGCCATACAGATGCTCCTACATGTCCCACATGACATAGTATTGCTATTCCTGTCTACATATGTCTGTGTATCTCTCTGGCAATCCTTCTGCTGCGGTAAATTGTCACTGTACTTCAGTTGTGTTATTTTAATATTGTAAGGTAGTAATTCCATTGTGTTTTTTTAATTTTTGAATAACTTTGAGGGTTGTAATCCAGCCACTAGCTAAGTGTTACTGCCCATTTTTGGTACAGTAATGCATGTGTAACCTGTTAGCTACATATTATGAGCCACCATTATCCTTCTGTCATAATTTACTTTCTCCCTGCCTCTGTCTCACCCTGTTAATGTGTCTTCTCCTTTTTGTATCATTAATCTTCCACCTCTGCATTTGCACAATGTCTGGCACCAGGCAACAACTGGAACTAAGGCTAAATGCAAGCACGCAGCTTATGGCAATATCTTGGGATTTGATTGCCTTCATCCACATTACTCTGCCTCACTTCATGCCACTGTGTTTAGCTATGTTTAGTCAGTTTAATGGACTTTTGAACAAGATGAAGAGTTGTATGTACAGATTACAGTGTTTAGTAGGATAATGAAGATGAATACATATATTCATGCTTGCTGAAATCTGCTGCCAAATAGTAACTATCACAATTATGACTTTCTATGTGCTGTGCTTAGATAATACTCAAGTGAAAATGTTTTTCTTGGCATGCTGTAAATGTTCAAATACATATGGATGAAAACATATTTCAGGATGTGTTGTTTGACTCCTGTGGATGTAAATGTTGGCTGCAGCCTTACTTAATGCATCATTGACCTGCTGCTATAGTAATGAGCCTGATACCTATTGTAAAGCCTGTTTTGTACAGCTATTTGCGTAGAAGTCTGCACAGAACAACATTGATTCATGTAATTCCCATTCTAAGTTCAACATTTCAAGATATGAATATGCATGCACTAAAACTTTTCCATCAGCAGTGCAATTCAGCTTGGCAATGCTGCGTTCAAAGAGTATGATAAAAAAAGGAGAGAAAATTAAATAATTATAATTTTGTGTTGTACAACATTTGTATTTCTGTATCACTTTTGTCAACAGGTGATCTTGATTAATGAATGATGTTGACTCAAATCATTCTTTTAAAGTATGTCTGCTCTACAGTATTTATACTTGCACTGTGTAACCAGCTTGGTTAATCTATTCTCACAGAATCCATCATTGTCATTCTGCAGTGCACTGTCCTATGTATGACTTGTATGTTTGTCTTGCCAATGCACATAGTGCAAATATGAGGCAATACAAGTGCGCAGTCATCCTGACATGAAGTCACAGGAATTTTTGATTGATAAGCCACTGATGTCCAAATGTCAATGTGTATGTCATCCCATTATGTGGAACATGTCAATATTGCTAACAGTGACAGTATGTACATTAAAGACAGTATCTGAATTTCAGTAGAGAAGTATTGTAAATACAGATGACAGTCATAGTGATGTTACATTGTCCTGTGCACACATATGCATTTGTTGTACAACCTGTGATGCACAGCACAATGTCTTCCAAACAGCAGATTTTACAAATATTCAAATGTTCTATTTTACTTGGTAATGGTCTTCTCCTGTGATTTTTGTGGCTAATACCGTGCTCTCTAGATTGTGTAACTAGATGTTACACATGGCACTGTATCCTTTTCGCCTGAGAAGAATACATTTTATTGTTCTCATATCTCTCTCATCCCAATTTTTATGTAAACATCCTTGATGAGACACACTGATGAGGTAATCTGGTCAAAAGTGCACTTACCCCCCCCCTAAGAGTCAGACTTCTACTGTGGTGCTTGTGACTAACAATGCTATCTAGATTGCCTAGATAGGTAGGAGGTCTGATGTCCAACATGAAAGACTTGTATGTGTATGTGAGAGACTATGTGTAACAATTGGTGCTGTATCCACTTTCCCTGAGAAGATACTAGTATCAGTGTTAAAAAGAAAAGCTTTAAAATTATAATTGCTATATATATATATATATATATATATATATATATATATATATATATATATATATTGGGGGGAGTTTGTAGTATATGGCTTTTAATTTTTTCATGGATGTTTTTTAAATACTTGTTTTACATATGATGTATACTTTTTGTAATTTATTAATTAATGACTTGTGTGATTTAATGGTGACCTCATTTCTTTTCATTTAGTTCTGATGATGTCCCAGAGTATTGATGGAGGGATGAAAGTGCTAAACCTTATGATTTTGTTACAATAAAATGACTTTTTACGAACCTATTATGGACTGGATGTGGAGCTTATTGTAAAGTCCTTGTTCGAGCACTGTTTATTTTATTTATAGGGAAAATTATGCAAACATTTGTTAAGTGGGGGTGGGGGAGAATGTTTCCATTTTTCAAATGGCAGGTGTTTTGTGTGGCATCAATAAGAGCACATTATTACAAACTTATATTGTCTGCCTGAAGCCTTGTTTCAACACACTAATAAGGTCAGTCTTTCACAAGTGAACTGTCACTATTTAAATATCAGACTTCTGTGTTGCTTGCATGTCTTACACAGTTCTTTAGGATGTTCTAATACAGCAGCACTTAACTTCTACAAGTGTGACTGCAAATTAATTCATGATTGTTTTGCACACATTTGCAATGGCAACTTTATCAACCCCAGATGGCTATAAAACTAATTTTACCAGATACATAATTTTGGCAATACACTGCTGATGTCATCCCCCCATATATGCTTTATGTGTCACCTGGACTTGTTATTCTTCTGTGACACTGGCTGTTGTATTGATAATGTACTTTACAGATGGTGCACGTGGATAGGTAGGTGGTTCAATTCCATAACTACTTAAATAGTGTTAAAATAATTACTGTCATATACCGCTGGCCAGCTCACAACCACCTTTATATATACTTTTAATTATCAGATTGAATTACAGTGGCATTCTGTGATACTAGCAAATCCTAACATCACCAGTGAAAATAACTTTTTGGCCACACAATAATTACATCATGCTAATATACCTGTAGTATGTCATATCTGAAATGCAAAACTCCTGTGTTGCATGACTTTGATAATGTTCTTTGTACATTGTGTAACTTCATATGTAGAATGTTTGCGGCCTGTGGTTCATCCATATATCATTAGTCAGTAGAGTCACATGGCTTTCTGTTCAGTTCCTGACAGGGGCAACATTATATGAATGCAATGACATTAATAAACACCATTGTATGTAGTTATTTTTATGATAGACAATGATATATCATTAGAGGTTGTGATTATGTTGCTGTGAAATGTTTATTCAGGGCATGTTATGCTGTGAGTGTTCCTGTGGCATGTGCATTGAGTACTGGCTTGTATAGCATACCTACGCAGATAGACTGTGGATCCGTTTTGGGACAGTGCGTGTACTACATGACAGAAACCGCTTCCTTGTCAAAGAAGCAGTCATATTGCAATGCTCAGTGTTGTATGGACAGTAACACATGTAGCTCATTTCCAGCATTGTGAATTAATTTGATTGGTCATATTATATTCATAGCTCCTCTCTTAATGCACATGTTCAGTTCAGTTATTTGTGACAGCCTCCATTGCTATCCGATGTGCAACATGCAGTCATTTCAGAGGTCTGGAGAGGGCCTTGTTAAATAGGCAGGGGTTTGAACCTGGAAACATTTATCTGTCTGACAAATGTGTCATACAACAGTGGTGTACACACAGACAATATTTATGGTACACTCAGAGGGCCATCTTTTTCAGGCCTTTTCCTACCAGGTAAGTCATCCATACTTGTTATATGAGAGAAAAGGGCTGTAACCCATTCAAGGGTGTTCTTCATGACATGACCAATATGTGTATTACTGTAGTGATTATGATTCGTATGCATCTCTCTGATATCTGCCCAGGCATGTGTTCAAAAATGACATGATGAAAATGTTTCTTACGTCATTCATTGCTCACATTCATTCCCTATTCACAAGATAGTTATGCTCTGTATGGCATCTCTTCATCCAGACATGTTTTTAATACTGCAATTGTTTTTCTTATACTTGTGATGGTGTGAGGTATTACCAGCTATGCCAGGAGAAGAAGGGCAGTGGATGTGTGACATATGCCAGCATAGTTAGCTTGGGTTTTGTAAAGAATTATATGTAATTTGTATATCAAGCTGATTTGCACAGATGTTTGTGTTGAAAAATATATTTGTAAAGCTGCTTGTGTTAAAAATGTACCAACAGTGGGCTTTGCTGGACAGAAAAGAAATACATATGCATGTCAGACTGTATTGTAACTGTTGAAATTAATATATTGTAACAGAGGATACTGGAAGAGAAGAGGTTAATCTCAGTCCAGCTAACTTTGAAAAATCATCTGAAATGAAATTACCTGGTTTAGGCCACAAAGATTGCATCTCACAGTTCTGATTGCAGCCATAGACAAAGTTTCTGTGAAAACCAGGACTAGAAACCCTACTGTATTGTTCTTATGGGTGAATTAATTGCTGCCCTGGAAGGGTGGAAGATTTTGAAATGGTTTTATAGCTTCCAGATGCTATAACACATCTTAAGCAAAGCACTATGTGTGAGTGTATTATGACACATATTTGATAGATTCTGGTTCAGTTTCTAGTAAGGGGTTAGTGTGGGAACCAGAAGTCAGATGAACAGATGTATGTGATGTCACTTCTGTAATTCAGCACTGAAATAATGTTTTAATTCTAGATGAGAGAGAAGTCTCAGGGCAGTCTGTTTTTGAAACCTTTCAAAGAAGGACCAGTCACCCATTTCATCTTGCCTTGCTTTATTAATTAAGTAGGAAACAGTAATTCTTTAGATTAGTCATGAAAATATAGTGAGATTCATTAAGTATTGTTTTTCTGTATCTGTGTGAATCTTTCTATCTGTGTTATTTAATGTTTCCTATGATTGAAACTCTGGTATTTATTGTAAGTAGATATTTAGTATTTTCAGGTTCTTTTATTATTTATTATTAAATATATTTAAACTTTTCATTGTGGCTGGTCTTTTAGAGAATATTTTAACCTTTGAGAGTACTCATATTTATTTAGTGACACTGTGGCTGTTCCTGAAACCTTGCTGCATTGTTCAAACTTACCATTTGTGTTAGTATTAATTTTACTAAGTATAATTAGATACCCTGGTAAGAGCCTTAAAGTAGCTGGCTTTGGAGTGTTCTGGTGGCAGTGTCTACCTTATAGTCTGGGCATAGGGGGCATAGCTAGTAAATTTATGCCAGTCTTTCCCAGGGGTGTGTGCATGTGAAAATCAAATCTCAAAGAGTGTGGGTGTGTCAGCTACTTGGAGCAGGGACACAGAGCACTGGTTTCATGGAGAGGGTGGTGGAGGACTTCGCTTGGAACACTTGGCTGAGGACTCAACTCTACAGCTGAGGTCCGTGTGGAGTCTTATTTGGGATCTGGAGAGAGTGACAGGAAACCCAGCCCCAGGATGGGAGTGTGTTCCCTGTCTGCTCTTAAGGGAAATTGTTCTTTGTTCAGACAGCTGCATCTGTAAATACTGTGTGTATCCATTTTTGTTTCAAGTGCACATCTCTCACCAGTGCCTGTGGTGAGAATTGAGACTCCTTCATCACTGGCCCACAGGAGGGACGTCATAACACTATACAGCTTAATGGCAGATGAATGATTCCATAAATGTTTCTTCATGTATGTCATGCTGACAGACCATCAGAAACTGTGATTGGTCCTCTGTTACAACACTTTCTATTGAGTTGCTGCTGTTGAATTGCTATAATGTTACTATTCTCTGTAATTCCAAGTGAGCTTTCCCAGTATTACAATGTTGGAGATGTTTACAAAGCAGCAATGGCAAAACTGGATTCATGACATGTCATTACCTCTGTTTTGTCATTTGTCACTTATGTGTGTTGTTTGCTATTAGATTAGCATTTAGCATTTACATAACTATATATCACGTGCTTGTCTATTGCATGCTCATAGGTGATGAACCCCTTTCCTATTGCTGCCACTGTCACTTCCTTGCAAAATCATGTCCATTTCTGATTTACTTGACATTACAGCTATAAGGTCCTTTTCTTGTTGTGTATGTATACATGCTGAGGTGGAGAATGTAGCAGTGGTGTTAGCTTGCATACATAAATTCCCTGTATGTACATTCATATGCAATAACTGCATTCTATGCATTCATCCCATAAAGTATCTTCTGTCCTTGAACGAAGCTCAAAACCAACAAATGCAAAAAACAAAATTGAAGAAAAACACCCAAGTCACAGATTAAGTTTTGTAAGCTCTTTCGTTTACTCAGCATAGGCAAACTTCGTCAGACAATACAATTACAAAAATAACCTCCTTATATAAGGACTCATAATCAACATCACCATAATAATTAGGCAGACTGAACGTTTAAAGGGACAGTACATAAAAACACATATATGCATCTATATAAAAGAAATAAAACAAATATATGTACCCATTAATACTAAAAAGAATTTTACAAAAGTACATACCTATTAATAAACATTTGTTCCAAGTATTATTCATAAATATAAATGTGTATATGTATATATATATATATATATATATATATATATATATATATATATATATATAAATGAGCGCCAAATCTTAGGCTGAGGAAAACGAACAGTCAGAAACCAGATAAACTTATGTTTTACGCGTTTCGTTCAATTTATTTTCACTTGAACTTCATCAGAAATAGTAATAAACCTTCTTAACATGTTTAAATACAGGATTGATATAACCATGTGACATACTTCTTCCTGTAATTAGTTGCAAATTAAAAATTAAAGTGGAAATGTTATAGTTCAAAACTACAAAATGAACTCAGAGAGTTAACTAAACAAGTTGATAATAAATGTTCATATTCAAATCTCTGAACTTATTGAACAATTTACTGATAAAAAAATCATTGTTATAAACATTGTGCTTGTAAGAAACATTTGATGTTTATGACATCATTTAGCCCTGGGGGCTCGTCTGCTTTTAGCAAGATCCGCCACATAGCTTCATGACATTCTAATTTTACTTTAAAGTTTCCTGAAAATTGTGTTTCACTAATTTTTTCAAGTACAGAAAACCTAAACTTCTTAAAATTGTCACAGGATAAAGAATGTCTAGCTAAAGCGTTTGATCTGTCTTTCTTTTTAATGGCCAATTGATGTTCATAAATCCGCTTTTTAAGAGTTCTGAGAGTTTTACCTATATAAAAGTGTCCACATGTGTCACACACACCAATGTACACCACACATTGTGTGTTACAAGTGTAGTGATCCTTTGTGTAGATAGTTTTGTTTATACCTTTCAAGTGTATAATGTTACTGCCTGAAATGAACCTACATTGTTTGCATAGGTTGCATGGGAATGTCCCTTCCCTAACAACTTCTGCTTTAGACACCTTAGATCTCTCTAAAAAACTCTTGATGTTAACTGTTTTTTTATAAGTAAAAAGTGGATTCTTGCCTATAATAGAACTTAAATCCCTGTTACCCAGAACAACTTTCCAGTTGTTTAATAAAATGTTTCTAATTTTAGACATTTCATTGGAAATAGGAATAGGAAAAGCCAGATTGTATTCACAGACTGTATTAGTACTGGTTATGTCTAAAGTGATGTGTTTAATTGAAGATTTACGTAAAATCGGACACGCTTTGTCTGTTCTCAAAATTACTACTTCTTTTTGAATGTCCTTTAACCAACTGTTACCATAACCTCTTTCCAGAAAAAAATTGTGTAATTTATCGATCTCAATAAAAAACATTTCATCTCTACTAGTCAATCTACTCAGTCTGATCAGCTGTCCTTTAACAACTCCTCGCTTCATGAAATCTGGATGTAAACTATCGTGATGTAAATACTGATTCACAAAGGTGGGTTTCCTATAAATGTTGCTCTCAAATTTAGTTTTGTCATCGTTTAAACCTAAATGAATGTCCAAAAAGTTAACGTCAATACCAAAGTGACCTATAGTGAACTCAAGAAAGTTGGTAGACTTATTTAAATCATCAACAAACTTGACAAAGGAGTCCAAGTCTCCCTTCCACAAAAAAATCAAGTCGTCAATGTATCTCTTGTAAAACAAGATACACGAACTTGATGGATGTGGATATAGAAACTTGATCTCCCACATTGTAATTACCAAGTTTGCAAAACTTGGGGCCACCCTTGACCCCATAGCTACCCCCGATGTTTGCTGAAAATATCTCTCTTCGAAGACAAAAAAATTGTTTTCTAGTACTATATCCATTAAAACACATATAGTGTTAACTAGATTGTTGTTAGTGTCTGTGTGTATGCTTAAGTATTCCCTTAGATAATCAACCCCAATAGTCTGGTCAATACTAGTATAAAGTGACTTGACATCTAAGGTTGCAAAACTAAAAGTGTTATCACAAATGTCAAAATCACTTAACAGTTCAAGCAAGTGCCAAGAATCTCTAAGATAAGACTTTGTTTTTTGAACAATAGGATTCAGATGTTTATCTAGCCAAATAGAGATACTCTCGGTCTTTGAATAACTTGCTGAAACAATAGGTCTAAAAGGTATAGTGTTGTTGGCCTGTTTATGCAGTTTAGGTTTAGGTATTCCAAACAAGGTTGCTATCTTGGGGTATTCAATACTCAAAAAGTCATACGTTGTGTTATCAATATTACCTTGTGTGAACAGATCAAATAATGATACATCAATTTTACTGAAGCTTTTAACTATGAAATCTTTGTTAACTACTTTATAACTACTGGGGTCATCTAACATTTCATTCATTGATGTAATGTAGTCCACAGACTTCATTATTACTAACATGCCCCCTTTGTCGGCTTTCATTATACGCCATTCTTTTTTGTTGGCCATATAACTTAAAGCTCTAAACTCAGCTTCAGTTAAATTGGAACTATAGTGCTTGTTACACTTGTTAAAATTTCTAAAATCTTGTTCACATAATTTTCCAAACACATTTAAGGTAGAGTTTAACAGTGGATTAAAAGTACTTCTTTTCATAAGTCTGTCTTCACTAATATCAATTTTAGCCATACCATCAAAGATAAACTTAAGATTCAGCTTTCGAAGATATAATTTTAAGTCTACAATTAACTTACAAATGTTCACATTGTTTGAAGGAACAAATGAGAAACCTTTTTGAAGTACAGTGAGTACTTCATTAGGCAAAGCTTCACCAGTCAAATTTACAACAACAATGTTGTAATTTAGTTCTTTTTCCGGTTCTTGCCTTTCCCCTTGTTCCTTGTCTGAACTCTTTCAGACCACCTCGGCATCTTGATGTTCCCCACTTTGTCTTTCAAAAAAGGACCAGATTTACTCCCGGAAGAAACTGCCTGTGCAAAAGATGTATTTGCCTTTGCAGTTTCAGAAGACTCGTTTTGCACTTCATTATTAGTAACAACAACAGGTGAAACATGAACCTGAAATTGTGTGTCCTTGTTAGTTGAAGAGTCTTTGTTATTCTCAGACTCAATGCCAGTTTTACTAGAATCCGTGTCTAGTAAATTGCCCCTTTTCTTTTTAAGTGGATATGCTTGATTATCACGGTATGCTGCCATATCTCTCTTTAGCTTTTTTTGCTTCCTTTCAACAATGGAAGCCCGTAATCTATCAAGTTTGGCATTGATACCATAATATAAGGTTGAAAAGTTGTCAAAAAATTCCGAAGCCCTTATTTTATTGTCTAGTGATTCAACTTGTTGTCTTAACATAACAAGTTCTGCCCTGTAATGTTCGGTTAGCACTTTCATAAATGCCAAACCGGCGTTGTTGAAAATCTCGACGCATTTTTTATACAGAGTGTCACCTTCGTTAGCACAATTAGGGAATTTGTAGCTTCTCAAACCAAAAGGCACACATTCTAAACGAACACACTCTTCCAGATAAAAAATCTCATTTTGCAAAGACACACACTTAGTGCACACCTTCTCCAAGAGAAAAATGTATTTTTTACAAGCCAAAGTAGCGTCGGAAACCGACGGAATGTTTCTGTCACTTACTTGTTTAGATTCGTTAACTCCCTCAGCAATGTGAAAAGGATTAACTGTTTTACGAAAGGTTTGTTCAAAAACCTTATCGTTGCTTCTTGAATAATCCGTTTGTTTAGTCATGGATGGATTTTCTACCAGTGAAACCAAACTTGTAACTTTCTCACTAGATTGCTCACAACCGCAATCACCTCTAGTCCCCGAAGTGAGCAAATCAACTCGATTACTTCCTGGACTATCGGATGATGCATTCCCGCCTCCCTTCTGCCGGGCCAAAGCTGCATTAACTGCTTCTTTTACAATAGAACTGATTAGTTCATGAAACGTGTTTCACGACTCGGGTACGGGATAAACAGATAGGTTGAGCAATGCTTCTTGACTGGAGTCGTCCTCTGCCATGATCGAGCAAACGATACAACTTGTAAAAACCACGAACACAGAAAACCAAATAAACCAGATAAAAATGAGCGCCAAATCTTAGGCTGAGGAAAACGAACAGTCAGAAACCAGATAAACTTATGTTTTACGCGTTTCGTTCAATTTATTTTCACTTGAACTTCATCAGAAATAGTAATAAACCTTCTTAACATGTTTAAATACAGGATTGATATAACCATGTGACATACTTCTTCCTGTAATTAGTTGCAAATTAAAAATTAAAGTGGAAATGTTATAGTTCAAAACTACAAAATGAACTCAGAGAGTTAACTAAACAAGTTGATAATAAATGTTCATATTCAAATCTCTGAACTTATTGAACAATTTACTGATAAAAAAATCATTGTTATAAACGTTGTGCTTGTAAGAAACATTTGATGTTTATGACATCATTTAGCCCTGGGGGCTCGTCTGCTTTTAGCAAGATCTGCCACATAGCTTCATGACATTCTAATTTTACTTTAAAGTTTCCTGAAAATTGTGTTTCACTAATTTTTTCAAGTACAGAAAACCTAAACTTCTTTGAGAGCAACATTTATAGGAAACCCACCTTTGTGAATCAGTATTTACATCACGATAGTTTACATCCAGATTTCATGAAGCGAGGAGTTGTTAAAGGACAACTGATCAGACTGAGTAGATTGACTAGTAGAGATGAAATGTTTTTTATTGAGATCGATAAATTACACAATTTTTTTCTGGAAAGAGGTTATGGTAACAGTTGGTTAAAGGACATTCAAAAAGAAGTAGTAATTTTGAGAACAGACAAAGCGTGTCCGATTTTACGTAAATCTTCAATTAAACACATCACTTTAGACATAACCAGTACTAATACAGTCTGTGAATACAATCTGGCTTTTCCTATTCCTATTTCCAATGAAATGTCTAAAATTAGAAACATTTTATTAAACAACTGGAAAGTTGTTCTGGGTAACAGGGATTTAAGTTCTATTATAGGCAAGAATCCACTTTTTACTTATAAAAAAACAGTTAACATCAAGAGTTTTTTAGAGAGATCTAAGGTGTCTAAAGCAGAAGTTGTTAGGGAAGGGACATTCCCATGCAACCTATGCAAACAATGTAGGTTCATTTCAGGCAGTAACATTATACACTTGAAAGGTATAAACAAAACTATCTACACAAAGGATCACTACACTTGTAACACACAATGTGTGGTGTACATTGGTGTGTGTGACACATGTGGACACTTTTATATAGGTAAAACTCTCAGAACTCTTAAAAAGCGGATTTATGAACATCAATTGGCCATTAAAAAGAAAGACAGATCAAACGCTTTAGCTAGACATTCTTTATCCTGTGACAATTTTAAGAAGTTTAGGTTTTCTGTACTTGAAAAAATTAGTGAAACACAATTTTCAGGAAACTTTAAAGTAAAATTAGAATGTCATGAAGCTATGTGGCAGATCTTGCTAAAAGCAGACGAGCCCCCAGGGCTAAATGATGTCATAAACATCAAATGTTTCTTACAAGCACAACGTTTATAACAATGATTTTTTTATCAGTAAATTGTTCAATAAGTTCAGAGATTTGAATATGAACATTTATTATCAACTTGTTTAGTTAACTCTCTGAGTTCATTTTGTAGTTTTGAACTATAACATTTCCACTTTAATTTTTAATTTGCAACTAATTACAGGAAGAAGTATGTCACATGGTTATATCAATCCTGTATTTAAACATGTTAAGAAGGTTTATTACTATTTCTGATGAAGTTCAAGTGAAAATAAATTGAACGAAACGCGTAAAACATAAGTTTATCTGGTTTCTGACTGTTCGTTTTCCTCAGCCTAAGATTTGGCGCTCATTTTTATCTGGTTTATTTGGTTTTCTGTGTTCGTGGTTTTTACAATATATATATATATATATATATATATATATATATATATATATATATATATATAAAGGTAACAAGAAATAGAAAATATTATTATATTGTATTTTTTATCAAGGCTGCAAAAAGATTTTCTTACATTAATGTATTTGTACCACTTACAAGATTCACACTTGTACATACCATTATAAGGTGAATATGGATTCAAAGTCTGGTTTTCCAAAAGACATTTAATGTTCCTACCTCTCCTAAAGGTTATTTTAGGATGATCACCAATACAATTATAATTAGTGTGATCATCAGTAAGAAAACACCAATTCTTATAAAGAATGGATCTAACTATAGAGGAATTCAAGGAATATGTCATAGTAAAACTCAATTTCCCATTATTCAGTTGTGGAACATTATTATTATCATTTTCAATTATTCCAACCCTAGAAGTGGTATCCATCTCAGATTGATTAGATGATACATACATCCATCCTAAAATCTATATAGGAATTATCTAATTCCAAATCCAGAATTACCGGTTCATCCAATCCCATTTTATTTAGAAGTGGAATGAACCAGCCATTCGATCTTTTCCGGTAGACCTCTTCTATTAATTCATCCAACCAGATACTAGGGTAACCACGTTTCAAAAACATTTCCTTTAAATTATCACACTCATCCAAAAATTCAGATTCCAAATTAATCATTCTAGCCGCCCGGACTAGTTGCCCCTTAACTACAGCGCTTTTTTGAAATTTAGGGTGGCAACTAGTAAAATGTAAAAAGACATTAGAGTATGTAGGTTTCCTATAAATTCTTGAAATAAACCTATGATTAGGGACATCCTTAATCAAGCTAACATCCAAACAGGAAATTCTTTCAGTATGGAATTCCCAGGTGAATTTAAAAAATTTAGTATACTTCATAATCTCTTGAATAAACAAGTCTGCCAAAAGTTGGTCCCCTTTCCAAAGAATAAAAATATCATCCAAGAAACGGGTGTACCACACTGCTTTTTGTTGAAAATCAACATTTTTAAATAAAAATAGTTTCTCCCAAAAAGCCATTATGATGTTAGCAAAGGTACCTCTACAGGGGGAACCCATAGCTACACCCATTTTTTGGAGATAAAATGCCTGATCAAACATAAAATAGTTATTTTTAAGGACCAACTCCAATAAATACAAGATCAAGTCAATGGTGGTACCTTCAACCCGTTTCCCCAAAAGAAACTCCCTTACCCATTCACACCAGATATCATGGGGTATAACAGTGTACAGATCACGTACATCTATGGTGAGGAAGTTATACTCTTCAGAGGAAGCAATTTTATTAATACTTTCCAGAAAAGCCCAAGAATCCCTACATATTTGGGATTCATCACTAATTGCCTTCTTCAATTTACTGTCCACAAATTTGGCACAGCCATATGTGATGGACTGCCTTCCATCAACTATGGGGCAAAAAGGAGGGTCACTGAGTTCTTTATGTATTTTAGGCAGCCCAAAAATCACAGGGGTCATTGGGTAATTGATGCAAAGATAGTTAAATGTATCAACATCAATACTGCCATCAATAAAGAGATCATTAATGAACCCTTTAAAACGTTGGTATGCCCCATTTATTTAATTCTTTGAAACTTTAATATAAGCTTCACTCAAAAGAAGGGTTTTCATTTTCTCTGTATATGTTTCTTTATTCATAAAGACTAATCCCCCTCCTTTATCCAGATATTGGCAAAGCTCAGGGATTTAAATGCATCATTTTCTTCTTTAGAAAGATTAAAATCCTGCATACTGTGAGAAGCCTTGTTGTTAAAAGAAGTTCTGATATCATTAGAACACACTTTTTCAAATAGTGAAATAGCCGGATGTAATAGGGGGTTAAACACGCTGGCAATCCTAAATTCATTCACAATACCAGAACTGTTCCCAAACATAACATGTAAATTCAACTTTCTAGTGTATAGTTTTAAGTCAACCGTTCTAGCCAAATCTCCCCTGAAGAAAGGGACAAAGGTACACCCTTTTGCCAAAACTTCAGTCTGTAATACAGAAGGCACAAAAGTAGAATTATAAATTTTAAAGTCATTGGTACTATTAGTCAAAATAACAGGTGTGTCTTCATTAACAATAGGTAAAATTATGGCCATGTTTGCTCCTATCTCCTCCATTTGTTTGGTGTTTTTTTCTTCCACCGTTGTTGTTGTGATGTATAATTCACTTGGCCTCCTTTTGCCCCATTCTTGCCCCTCGAAAAAAACCTGAGGAAGTCTAGCATTAGTGCCATCAATATTAGCACTATTTGTGTTAGATCTATTGTTAAGGCATTCGCTTTTCCTGATAGTAGGGTTCTCAGTCGGGGAATCATCATTTGAAACAACATCATCCCCTTCGATATTATCCAAACTAAGCTGTAAATCATTCGGTAAATCTCTGTCATTCTCGCTAGGAACAATATTTGAACTATTGGACCATGGTGTAGGATAAGCATTGCCTTTGGCATCTGCAAGATGGTCCTGGTTAAGTTTCTTAACCTTGTTATCTCTTATTTTGGTTGAAGCGCCATCAATACTTGAAAATATACGCATAAAATCAAATCTATACCTTTCAAATTCTTTATCCATCCATATAATATTATCAAGTGTAGATATCTCATTTTTTAGAGTCTCTGTTTGTGCTTGTATAATCTTTAATTAAAAGGTTAAGATATTCACACCCATGTTTATCAAACAGTTTTACCAACTCTATATGCAAGGGAGATTTATTACACAAGCCGGTCGGATACCGCCAGAGTCTCAGTCCTTTCGGAACTTGCTGGCGATTAACACATTCAGTTAAATACTGAATTTCAATTTGTAACTTCTTAAAACAAAAAAGTTTGATGTCAAACATTTTCAAATTGTTCACAATGTTAGTACAATTAAGGTTATTTGGATCCGCTTGTCCGTCGGTTTCTAAATTACCAGAAAACAGTGCAGGATCCTTAAACCAATCAGTTAGGCTAGGTAGACTAGAAGTTGGATTACTTACAGCCCCATTAGGATATAAGTCCATCTGTCCGTTTCTAGAGCCTCCGTTAATAGGTGATGTTCAAAAACCAGAGGGCAGAATAGTGGAGGCGGAACGTGAAGCAGAACCCAATACCAAAGGATTCCGACTGTCCTGTGCTACCGGAACTCCACTGAATGATGTTCCCCCCAAGTTCGGTATTCCAATAGAACCTCCGGTTAAAAGATTCTTGTTATTGTTTGAAAAAGCCAGGGTTCCCGCAACCTGGCTAGATAAAATATCCACACGTTGTGTGAGTAATTCAACAAGTGCTGTCAACTTCCCCAGTGCACTAACAACTGCCGTTGACGCCGAATCTTCATTAAGAAACAAGCTCTATGACTTTTGAGAGTTAGATTCTTCCATTTAACACAAACCTTGGGCGAACCTCAAAACCAACAAATGCAAAAAACAAAATTGAAGAAAAACACCCAAGTCACAGATTAAGTTTTGTAAGCGCTTTCGTTTACTCAACATAGGCAAACTTCAACAGACAATACAATTACAAAAATAACCTCCTTATATAAGGACTCATAATCAACATCACCATAATAATTAGGCAGACAGAGCATTTAAAGGGACAGTACATAAAAATGCATACATGCATGTATATAAAAGAAATAAAACAAATATATGTATTAATTAATACTAAAAATAATTTTACAAAAGTACATACCTATTAATAAACATTCGTAAATAAGTTCCAAGTATTATTCATAAATATAAATGTGTATATATATATATATATATATATATATATATATATAGTTCCCTATCAGAAGCCTGAAACACTATAAGCCTGAAAATTAAAATCCTGAAAACTATAGACTGAAAGCTCAAAATCCTGAAAGCCCAAAATCCTGAAACTCAAAATCCTGAAAACACAAAATGGACATACTGACGTCATTGTGGCTTTGCTATTGTTAGCCCTGTGGTGTTGGGTCATGCGTTGGATTCAGGTAAGTGTGCGGTTGGTTTTATGTTAGGGTTAGGGGCGGTTTAAGTGAGTTAGGGTTAGGGCACAGGTTAGGCATGTATGCAATAGTGACAAATATTGGGGTTAGGGGCAGTTTAAGTGAGTTAGGGCGCGGGTCAGGTGAGTGTGCGATAGTGACGGACCTTAGGGTTAGGGTCAGGGTCAGTTGGTAGATATTAGTGTCTTTATAGTGACATATTAGCATTATTTGTGTTTTCAGGATTTTGAGTTTAAGGATTTTGGGCTTTCAGGATTTTGAACTTTCAGTCTATAGTTTTCAGGATTTTGATTTTCAGGCTTATAGTGTTTCAGGTTTCTGATAGGGAACCATATATATATATATATATATATATATATATATATATATATATATAAAGGTAACAAGAAATAGAAAATATTTTCTCATAAGTGCCCTCATTTTTAAAATACTACCAATAGAAATGGAATAATTTAAGCCAGGGGAGGCCATGGCATTTAATTTTAGCTGCCATATCAATTATTTTTCATCTAATTGAAGTGAAAGAGGCCCACCTCTAAAATTTTCATGTACTTTATCAATAACAATATATTCGAACTTATGATTAGGATGAGAATTAATGTGTTTGGCCAAAGCATTATTTAAATTAGACTTCTCTGTTGCATATAGGTGCTCATAAATTCTATTCTTAAGGGGCCTCTCAGTTTTACCTACATAAAAGGCATTGCATAAAATGCAAGTACTGAGGTAAACAACCCCTTTAGAATTACAATTGAATTTACCCATTATATTGTATTTTTTATCAAGGATGCAAAAAGATTTCTGTCCTTGCTAACTGTTATCTCAAGTTTACATTTAATTAACATGTATATCACATTTTCAACCTCCTTTCTTATGGCTTTTTGTCCCATACGTTATTAGCATGTCCATTTTTATTTATGTGCAGAACTGAGGGATTGTCATTGGCATTAATTATTATTACATCAATATTGCAGAATTTGAGTCATAAATGCTTCTTGTACACTTTCTTCACATTTGCCAGAAGGATATAAGTACACTTTAAACATTTCCCTACAACATTAATTACATAGTATAACACAATTTAGTGTACCAATGCCCCCATTTCACTACCCCCTCCTTCTGTATTCTTTCCCTGTACTTGCCCTTAATATGTCTGAGCTACAATGCATGCTCATATGTGAGCATTGCCTATATGAGAGCTGTTTTGTTTACATTCTGTGCTTGTACTTGCAAGCACCTTTTCATTACTGCAAATCTTATTGCTGGCTAGAAAAAGGTACTTGCAGACAGGAAGGTGCGACGAGCAGCCTGCATGTTTGATTAACACTGCTGCTCATCATGCTGACATGCTTACATCATGTAAGCATAGGGCAGAGCCTACACAACTGTTAATGAATCCCAAGACAAGATTCAGTATGGGATATACAATTAAGGCTGTGGTCTAGGATGATGCCCAGGTATTTTTGATGGGTAGCTGTAGACAAAGCATGGCCTATGGGGTCGATAAGAAGAAGAATTTTAACACATTTAGTTTTATGTTGCATTCTTAAAAGTATAATTCTGGTTTTGGTTGTACGTATTGCAAGTTTGTAACATAATCACCAGTTCCATATTGATTCAAAATTGTTTTGAAGAGAGATGGAAAAATAATTGGAGTGTCATAAAGAACAGGTCATTTGTGGTGTGCACACATTTAATTTGGGGATATCCAATAGTGGGCTATTAATAAAAGGGACAAAAGTAGTGTGCCTAGAACCAATCTTTGAGGCACATCTGTGGGTTGTGTATCTTACACCTGAACTGTCACTACTATCAAGAACAGCAAACAATCGGTTTGATAAACAGTCTTTGAACAATAAGTTAACATCACTGGAGAATCCAACTACTTCCAGTCTATCAAATACATGTTGTGGTCCACTGTTTCAAAGGCTCTTTTAAGATCTAAAAATATATTCTTATCATTAGGCCATTATCCATAGTATAGTAGATGTAATTTTCTACTGGGCTATCTCTCATCCTAACATGACTTTATAACAGCTTTCAACATATCTCCATTTCTGTCCCAACCACCTATTCATACTTCCTCTCTACATTCTCCATGCATCACACCAAACCTATTTAATGATGGACCTCAACTTTATTCCAAATGTAGACAAAATTACGTGAAAAAATATTCTCTACAAAACAACTATCAATAATTCCCCAATATACTAAAATCCTTCTATGAGACATTCACCCTAATTCTGGCCCCACCTGTAATAATGAACTCCAAGACAATTCTCTTTCAAACACTACTTTAACCATACAACAGTCAACCCCAACCCCAGTAATCTAAGGTTTACTGTCATAAATGTTAGAAGCATACAAAATAAAATTGCTGAAATACATGCCTGGATTGCCCAACAATGAGCCTGATATTCTTGCTGTAACTGACACATGGCTTAAAACCAACATAAATATTCCAAAATTACATCTTCTGGCTATAGTGGGCGGCTGCGGTGGTGCAGCGGTTAGCGTTGCCACCTCACAGCAAGAGGTTCTCCGGTTCAATCCTCGGCTGGGGTGCCTTCTGTGCGGAGTTTGCATGTCCTCCCTGTGGTTGCATGGGATTCCTCCGGGTGCTCCAGTTTCCTCCCACATCCCAAAGATATGCTGTAGGTGGATTGGACACTCTAAATTGGCCCTAGGTGTGAGTGCATGTGTGTGTGTGCCTTCTGTGGAAGGTTGGCTGCCAGGCTGGCATCTCTGCACCGTAAAACTCCACCGCCAATCATGAGCGGACAGGTGATCCGCTGTGGTGACCCCTAACCGGGAAAAAGCCAAAAGAAGAAGAAGAAGACATCTTCTGGCTATAATATCATCCTAAATGACTGTATAAAGAGGAAAATTAGTGGCATAGCTTTAATATTTCTCAATAACTACCACATTTCCCCTTACAACAAACCAATACCAAAATTAATTTCTGCAGAGCTTTGTTATTACTTTCCTGAAATTAAACAATTATAAACAAATTATGTATTACTGTTTTTTACATTCCTCATGATGACAATACAGCTACACTGGAAAATAACTAAATGTCCAAAAAACACTTGTCAAGATCAGTAACCAAATAAAATGAAGGCAAAACCACACCAGTATGGAAAAGAAATGATACAACTTTAATAAATAAAATAAATAAAAATAGATAATACAAGCTAAGTGCTTTTTGTAACAATTCCACAAGAAAATAAATACCACTAGATGATGTGACTGTCAATTGGTTGGACATAAACTCTAACTCCCCTAGATCTAATGTGAACTTATTTGGTTTCACACAACTAATTAATAGCCACACACATTATAGCAAGATATGAAATTCCCTTTTAGACTGGATACTAGTATCAGACTAGCAAATACACCACCTCAGGTACAATGCCTGACTGACTTGGTGATCATCAGTCTATACAACCAGACAACTCACACGTTCACTTAAACAGGATGCTTATAAAGCAACATACAACCTTTCCAAATTTAACCCACAAATATGTTCATTACCCTAGCATCCATTAACTGGAACTTCCTAAAACCCTCCCTTTAGATGATGCTGTAAATTAATTCAATACAACCTTCCTGAATATCCTAAATAGCTTTGCATATCTTAGAAGGAAGAGACTAAAAACAAACAATGCAATTTGGCTGTCTGGAAACAATAGAATGCTAATGCAGGATAGAGAAAAGGCATGGAGAGAATGGCAACCGTATAAATCACCAGCATATCTTAAAAACTTCAGAATGCTTTGGAATCATGCTAAAAAGCAAATTAATGAAGACAAAATAAGATATTATAGTAACTTTCAGAATAATAGTAAACATAACTCTAAAAACGTGTGGAAAGCCATTAAAGAAATCTTGCATCCTGGCCATAAATTCAACCCAAACCCCTTTCCCAATAACTCATCAGTAGAAACCGTAGCACAATTCAACTTTTATTTCATAGATAGTATAGTATCTCTAACCAAGGATTCCCCAACATCTAATCCTAACCCCGCCTATTTGCCATGTATCAGCACCCCCCACGTTCATCTTCAAACCTGTGCCCACATCCTATGTAAAACCACTCTTAAACAAACTCAAACCATCATCTACTTCAGCTGATAACCTTCCAAGTGAGTACCTTATTATACCAGCTGATAGCACTGCCTACCCTTTCTCAATCCTGATAAATAGGTCAATCCAGGAATCCTACATTCCCTCTCTCTGGAAAAAGTCACACATTATCCCTCTGCACAAAGAAGGGAATTCAACAGACATTACTAACTTTAGCTCTATAGCAATCTTAACCACCCCTCTCCAATATACTTGAAAAATGTATTCCAAAACTATGAATAAACTATTTCCTGCAGGAAGAACTCCTGTCCCCCACACAACATGGCTTCTGTCCTTCCCATGGTACTAACACTGCACTTCTAACCAATAAAGATACTGCCAATAGTGCTAGAGATAACGACAAACTAGTCTCCTGCTTATTTGTACTTCTACTTCAAATGTTCTCATTGAGTCTGTCTCAGCCCACCCTTGTATGGTTCAAATGCTACCTGTCCAATAGGTATCAGTTAATAAAATGACAATCCGCCCTCTCTCCACAACTTCCAGTCAACACAGTGTACCACAAGACTATATCCTTGCCCTCTTCCTCTTTAACATTCTTGCCAACACACTCCACACAACAGGCTTCCCTAATACAGTACGCATATGACGCCATACTCATTTGCGCATCTGACAACATGACACATCTCCAACAAATTACTCAGGAAACTTCAACAGGAATTGAAACATGGCTTTGTAGTCACAGCTCATGCTCAACTCTAAAAAAACAAAGTACTACTTTTTCCCCAAATCCCTCTCTCCTGAAAAACCAAAGTCCTTGTTCTTGATAGTACAACTATTAAAGTCACTTCTCATAGCAGACTATTAGGGATGCTGGTGGATGATAATACTAAATTCAACCTGCATGTACAAAATTGCATAAGAAAAATTCATCAAAAACTGTGGTTGCTTTATAGAGCCAAAAATGTTCTCACTGATGCAACTAAGTTACACTTGCCACTACTTATCTCCTCCCCGCACTTCTTTTTGGCACTCCCAACCTCACTAACCTTCAGGCATTACAAAAATCAAAACTTGTAAAATGTTATAACAAAGTTGCTAAATTTGCAGCAAATACCCCTTTCAGAACCCACCACTGTATAGCACTAAAAAGCCTAAATTAGTTAGAATTACCACAGCAACTAACACATTCACAGCTTCTTACCACTTATAAAATTATCCAGAATCCCTGTCCTTGTCCACCATTAAATAATATTCTACACAACTATGTTCCAAGTCGGTCATTGCGATCTAATGACCAAAAACTCCTGTCTGTCCACAACACTATCAGATCTACTTGTATATGGTTGTGTGGCAGAATTGTCTGGTCAGAAATGAGACATTCCTATTCTAGTGAAAGATATGAATTTAAATTTTACCGGGAGAATAACATAATATTTCAGAATTTAGTTTGCCTGAGTACTAGAGAAACACAATATTTATAGGAATCTGGCATTTTAAGCCAGAATACTCATTCACCATGACTTGCATTTGTTCCTGCATTTCCTTTATTTACTGCTTGTAAAACTGTCAGTTCGACTTACTCAGTATTCTGTACTTAGCATCTGTATAGTTTTCCTTATATAAATGCATTACGATTATAACAGAATCAAGGTAATGATCTGAAATGATATTTATCTTTCATTGGTAAAATTCCCAGAATTTCTTTTTGTTAAGATTGAACTTCATCTTTTTTTAATAACTGTAAATCAGTGTCACTGATGAAGAGACCACCTCCTATCTAGGATACAGATGCTGAACCAGCATAACACACTAAAACTAGCCATCAGAAAATTAAAATACTGCTCATGCCTAAAGCCAGATTATGCTGGTACTGTCATGACATCTCACAAGAAATCTAACATATTGTGCCCTTTTTATGTAGCTAATTTTAAAATGGAACTCTGATCTCTCTGCCTTTGTTGGCTTAGCTGAGTTGATGATTTCTTACGTCTTTTTATTCTAATTCTTCTGTCCAAAGTGAGACTGACTTGCTTCTTACTTACAGTGTCTCAATTGCTATTTTTTTGTTTGTAGCTGCATATATTCATTTGATTGTTATTGAACCACAGGTCCCATGCGATGGTTGAATAAGGTCATAGGATTAATCCTGATTGCCTGCTAAGTACAAATAAATAAATAAAATCCTCAACATAGACTCATTCATTCACACATTTTAATAAAAATAAATAAATAAATCCCCTAAATATTTGTTTTTTAATGGTGAATGTTATACAACGCTAATTCAGTGTGTATGTAACACCAGTGAATAGTATACAAAACTGATCCAGTTTGCAGGTAACGTGAGTGAATAGTACACAAAACTGACTCAGTGCTCAGGTAACACTGGTGAATGGTACACAAAACTGATTCAGTGCCAGGTAACACTGGAGAGCAGTACGCAAAATTGATTCAGTTTGCAGGTACCATGAGTAAATAGTACACAGAACTGATTCAGTCTGTAGGTAACATGAGTGAAATGTGCAAAAAAATGGATCCAGTGCGCAGATAACACTGGTGAGTGGTACACAAAACAGAGGTAACACTGGTGAGTGGTATACAAAACTGATTCAGTGAGCAAGTAACAAGGGTGAACAGTATACAAAGCTTATTCAGTGCATGCAACATGCATCACTGGTACAGAGCACTCATTCAGTGTGCAGGTAGCATTGGTGAATGGTCCACAAACCTGATTCACTGTGCAGGTAATATAGATGAATGCCACACAAAACTGATTCAATGCTCAGTTAACATGGGTGAATGGTTCATAAAGCTGACTCCATGACACTGGTATTAAAGTCTTTCTATACCTGGATTCAGTTATGCTGTCAAGACTGATGAAGCATTCCTAAGATATATGCAAAATGTTTATATGGTAGGGCAGCTTGCATGTAGTGGCATGCATAAATATCAGGACTGCAGGTTGGGCTGGCTGGCAGACCAGCACAATTCACTTTTTTTGCTAATATTTCCAGTGACTGCATTCTTAAATATTCTCTTTTAATTCAGCGAAGGCCTTTCCTGTATGACTTGTACTGATCTTTGCACTGAGTCAAAAAGTCTGGCTTACATGGAATTTGTGGTTATATTTCAAACTGACTAATAAGGTGCACAGTTCATTTTCCAAGCATGGCAGTGCTGGTTGCTAACGACATAACCTGTCCTTGTTTGACACTAATCTACAGCTGTTCTATTTAATGCTATTGCTGCCTCCAGCACTGATTTGCATATTGCTTTTCGCTTTGCCTGTGTTGTGATTTAGCAAGCTTTATCATGTTCTAATGTATAAAAATGTTTTCTTTGTTGAACATTAGTGCCTTAGTCCAGGCATAATGCAATACAGATAACTTTGTTTATGAAATGGAAAGGAAGCTGTGTGCTGGCATGCTAATTTATGCTGTATCATGGGGCTACCTACGCATGTTAGACTGTTTCTGAAGTTATACAACACAAGCAGAGATAGATTAGCAAGTTAGGTTTTATTAGTTCTTAGTAAATGGTTCTTTTCAAACATTCTTGCATTTTGTGCCTTCAGATGCTCAGACCCAGTAAGCAAATAAAAGGTTCAGTGCAACTTTGAAATAATGAGGAATGTGTTAAATGTAGAAGGGAAAACTAGATGTGCACACTAAACCTAATGATTCAAAGAGAAATTTATATCTAACAGCTTGAGTTAACAAGTTCATACTCAGTAAATACATCACTAAGTACTATTTGTCAGCTGTACAGGTATTAAGTTATTAGATCACCATGCATCTGCTTATAAACATATTGGGCATTCAGTATGTCACTGAAGGACATGCTGACATGCTGTTAGGTGCATGTTTGTACTGGAGACCAACAGCCACAGGAAATATGAGGCAGATGACCTAAAAACAAGTAAAATGTTATAATGGGTATAAGCTTAAAATGCAGCCCACCAGCACCCAGTATGGATGTTTTTGTAACCCTGAGAGTAGATGAGAAAAGTGTCAAGTGATGCCTGCTGCTAAGGAAAACCATTGCTGCAGCTACAGTAATCAAGCCTCATATTGTTTCTCTAAAGTGTAGCTGTCCTTCAGTTATTGTATGTCCATACTGTAATTTTAAGCCTTGCAAAATTGCTTTTGTAATTGGAGCTTTTCTCCCAATGTCTCTGCTGAAAAGGGACTACCACAACTCATTCGGACTACACCGGTCAACAAAAGCAATCCATAAATAAATAAATAAATAAATGAATAAAAAATAGTGCCTGCTGAAATTTAATGGACTGCAATGGATTTCTGCAAGTCTGGCTTTGTAGATTTCCTGTTAAGCCAATGTATTCTCAAGTTCATCCTGAATGAATATGTTCCACCAGGCCTCCACTTGGAAACAATATTCCAATGATTAAGGTAGTGTTTTATTCCTGTAAAGTAGAGCTTGATGGTTAGTAGTGCATACATACAAAAACTATTTAACATTTTCTAAATTTTGCAAATGTTATCACTCTATGATATACAGGCATTTTAAGTTTTGGATCTATGAAGGATTTTACAGAGATGCTTCAAGTATTCTTCTGGTCTGTAGCTACATGAGTCCATAGTAGCTTTTCATTATTAGGACTAAGCTGTGATGTATTAGAACCTTTATCCGTGATGTGCACACTGGTTTGTAACACAGTGCCTCTAATTAGGTAACACCTTTAACTATGTTTCTAGTATGATATGACGCTTTCTTCATTTTGAAACATGCTGGATTATAAATGCTATAGACAATAAATACATATTTTATTTACACAACCAACATCCATTTCTCATTTTTTTTTATTATTCAGAAATGCATAACCAAACATAAAGTGCTGTTGTAGAAGCATTGTTTGCTAATATATGTTATAGTATTTACAACAGTGATACATAAACTATTACACATTATACTACATGGGGTTGTGCTAGTGATGACACAGATGGTATTTTATGAATGGGAAGTATTTTTTGTGAAAGAACACCTAAAAACTCAGAAGCCAAAAAAAATCTCAGGACTAGAACTTGTTTATATAATGATTGATATTGGTGGTATTGACTTTTGATGGGATTCGTGAACATTTTATCCTTATGGGGTAGGGCTGTTACACAAAAGAATTACATAAAGCCTTGTGTGATCCATAAAGATTGCTGCAAAGTAGTGTAATACCTCATATGCAGTCTTACCCATTGTGTAGCTATAGTACTTTGTGCAAGGAGTGCACATGCAGCTGATTCCCCCACAAACAGCATCATACAGATTCACAAAGACTACTACAACTGAGTATGGTTTGGTCCCATTGGTGCAACCTATGAAACTATATCTGTGTACTTACACATGGTGTAGTGCTTGAGACTACATTGATCACCATTAGTTCTGACATCCTTCCCTTCTGACATTTTACTCAGCTAAAAGAGCTGAGAAACAACATCACTATTTAGGTAAAAAAACTCCCGATCTGGCATGTCCTCAACTATAAGTATAAAGTTGAGGACCAAAAAAAAGCAAACCACAAGTGTAACATGTGACTTACTACAGCTAAATACCACAAATGAATAGCTCAAGTATTTCAACCATGACCACAAATGCATTATTGTTTTTTTTTTTATTTCAGAATGCTGATACTGTATTACCACCTGATCAGCATCTGCCAATCATGCTCCCTAACACCCAGCACCTAGGGAGGCTGTCCCTTTCTCCCTGCCATAACTATGCCTCTAACTGTGGTGTAAGTGGACCTGCTACACAACACAACTACCTGTCTTCACCCCCTCGCATTGATCATGTATGAGCTCTAACCAGCGGAAGCTCACAAAATACCTGATTGCCTTATCCTCTCTCATTACCATTTATTGTAATGACTGTAGCTGCAATGTCATAGCTAATTATTATACTGTTTTATGAATCCGTGTGTGATACGACAGTGAAGCACAGCAGGGAATGGTTACTTAGTAACACATATCTGTCAGTTGTACAGTGCTACATACTTGCACCCTGCTGTTCTGTGTTACTCTTCCATACCACATTGTAATTACACCCCCCAC
>NC_056727.1:728911861-728921861 GCF_019279795.1 Protopterus annectens | reverse complement strand
TATCACTGAACTATATTGACTGGCTACAGTGATACAGGTTCACTAATGGCAGGAGATCATATCAGGCTCAAACAATTTTAGACTCATCAGCCTGACTTGTATTCTGTTGTAATCATGGAGTATGTCATAATGGAACATATCTAACAAGACCCAGGGGGTCTATTTCTGTTAGCTATGCAACAGTATAGTTTCCTTAAGAGAAAGCCTTGCCTTTGGATTCTTGTGGTATTCTTTGAAGATACAACAACACTTGATAAGGGACTAACAGTACATGTTGCTTACCTTGATCTTGCTAAGGCGTTTGGTAGCATTCCACATTGGGGTTGGGGGTTGGTATAATGGTTAAGGTGTTTACCTCACAGACATAAGACACAGAGTTTGATTCACACCTTTGAAAGGTTAATTGGCTAAGCTTAAAATGGCCCACAAGGGCAGCTAGCCTAGTGCTTACCTATGAATCTATGAACATAAGGGGATAATTGGCAAACTAAAAACATTAAATGTCAATCCATATGTATTTCAATAGGTAAGTGCTAGTTAATCAGTGGGATAAAACAAATAAGGGGGTATTTTTTATCCCAACAGGAGTTGTCAGCCCTGTCTCACCTGGCCACTTCTTTTTGGATTGTCCTTAGTTATAGAAGTGGGAAATGGGCTATGGATAATCAAACACGCTTGTGACTATAAACTGTGTAATGTAAATACTGCAATAAAAGACCTTAAAGTTCTCCAAGATAGTCTGTAAAAATAACACATTGACTATGGTAGTAATGACCTCATTTCTGATGTCAGTAAATGTAAGCATCTTAAGATGTGACAAAAATGAGTTAAATTATTGTTACAAAATAAAATATAATTCAATAAGAAATACAACATCATTAAAATCTAGGGAAAATAGTAAACAAAAATCTACACTTTATCACTCCTGTATCAATGAAAATCAGAAAAGTATATTCTAAGGCCTAACTAATTTTAAAGGTCATATCTAATCACTACAGGGAGGAAAAATCTTGCAGAGTTACAATGTATAACCCAAGCATCCTTCATTCCTTCTCCTCAGATGAGCCACACCTACATGTTGCTTAGCTATTTCTCAGTCCAAGAAAATCAAACTACTTCTCTTCACCCCTAAACATTATGACACGCTAAAATCACCCTTCTCTATTTTTCATCAGATGACACCAGAATAGAACTTGTACACCAAACCAAACTTTAGGAGTGTACATAGATGACAACAGGAAATTTGATTACCATATCCAAAATGTCATTACATGTACTCATCAAAAGCTAGACTCACTGTGTAGAATAAAATACATTGTAATATACTCCTTTAGGATTCACACTACTTCAATTCTCTTCTTTCCATCTCTCCTATACATTGCCCCTATCTTTACCAATGTTCAAGTCACACAACTAAACAAGCTACAGCAATGTTATAGAAAAGTTGACAAAATTTGCTGCAGACCTTCCTAATAGATTCCATTGTTTTACTCTCAAACAGCTAAACTGACTTGAACTTCCACACTACTTCATCTTTTCCCAACTTCTCACCTCCCACAATCCCATTCACAAACCCAGTAACTATCCATCTCTCACAAACATCTTGAGCCGACACCCCAACCAGATCTCTATATTCACATGACAACATGTTGCTACAAGTAACAAAGTCAAACAATATAGCTGGAGATTCCTTGTATTCTATCTATGTTGCTAGACTATGGAACTCCATCCTGCTATCATTAAGGGTAAACCCCTTCACAAACCTCTTTAAAATAAACCTGAAGGTCCACCTGCTAAACATCTACTAAACACCTGACTCTGCAGCTACTCTACTCCTGGTTAAGCTACCTTAGGCACAACATCATCCCTCACCCATCTCCAGGATAATTTTAATCTCTTAGCTTTGTATTATTTCCCCCTACATTTCCCCTCTACTTTACCTGTCTTCCTTACTCTAAGCCAGGGTGTCTCTTCTTTCTCCACACTTTCCTGTCTTACTCTTCCAAATTCTTACTCTCTATTCTCCCCAGCCTTGCCTCCTTACCTCCTCTCCTTTCAATTTTCATTATTTTCTCCTTCACTCATCTTCTTCTTACTCTACACTTCTCTTCTTTCCTGTACTGCATCCTAGCCAACTCTTGTAAATGTTGCTACAATAATGCCTGATTCAGCTTCTAAGTGTATCTGTATTTATCTATAAATCTTCAACAGTTCAAATTAACTGTTCTAGAGCCTCTAACTGCAATCAAGATAACTTGTGGGCGTGGCTAGGATGCTGAACTGATAGCTGCACTTCATTTCAGCTCTCTTACCTCAATACAATTCCTGACAGGAATTTTACAAAATAATATTTAATTTGAAGAAATTTTTATTACTAACTTATTTCTAATAACTCTGAGCATCTATAAGAAAAATTTTATTGTCAGAACTTGAATAATTCCTGTCAAATTAATTACTGGAAAATCAGCACCAATATCAGCTTTACAGCATGAGTCATCTAAGGAATACAGCACAAGACTCTTCTCTCAAAAAAGACCTGCAGTCTCTCATTACAAATATACAGGAACTTACAATAAAAATCGACAAGATGGACAATAAAATAGATACTTTTAAAGAAAAGTGCCCACAACAACTGGAACAGCTTCAAGAAATGTTTACACAGCAGAAAGGACAGATATCACTTATTGAACAGTCATTAAGTGACATTGACACTAGAGTCCAAATAGAAGAACAACAAACTGAATTCTTACTTCAACAGAATACATATTTACTAGAAAAGCTTGATGATATGGAAAACCGAACAAGAAGAAATAATATTAGAATATATGGTCTACCAGAAAAATCTGAAGGGGACAATATGATAAACTTTCTTACCACCTGGATACCAGATGTAACAAAAATACCTGAAGCTCTTTCATATGGTATAGAACAGGCATAGATCACTAGCAGCTTCTGGAAATGCTTCTTCTCCGGTAAGAACAAGCCGAGATCTATAATTGTGAGACTTTTTCTACACAAGATAAAGATCTTATATTAAGAAATGCTTGGGCAAATTCTCCCATCAAATACAATGATTCATTAATAAGATTTGACAATGATTATTCTACAAAGGTGGTTTCAAAAGAAAAGAATTTCTACCAATAAAAAAACCTTGAAGAAAAAGCAACTGAAAGTCCATCTTTTATTTCCAGCAAGACTGAAAGTTTTTCTACCAAATGGAATAAAAATCTTTGAAACAGTAGATTCAGCAATAAAATACCTTACCAACAACAACATCCTAACACATGAAGAATCTATGGACTGGACAATAAGTACACAAGAGAAATGCTGAAGTAAATAATTGGAAAACTGTTGAGCAAAAGAAAAAAACTAAAGGACAAATAATCTTACATATGTTATATTCTGTAAAAATCTAAATAATAATACTAACAACAAAAGAAAAGTTCTTACTGTCTTCAAGTTACACCAAAACAGGTACTGTTTTCAATTATATTTTAAATGTCAAAATTAGCATAAATGTAAATACATTTATCTCAAATCACATCAATATACTAAGCATAATTTAAACATTACTCTATTTTTCATTATTATCCATCTATTATTTTCATATTCTTAATCAGAGTAATCAATGCATAATAATGTTCCCAAATAGTTTATTTATTTATTTATTTATTTTCTCTCTTTGTGTTTTGTTGTTTTTATTTTCTCTTCTTTTTATTAAATCTTCATTAACTTATAATACTTTAATCAGTATATGGTTATATTGCTTAATAGGTATAGTAATGGCTGCTATATAACTTATTATTAGTTACATCCCTGATAGTATTACTTTTATAAGTTAAAAGTGTCCCTGTTTGGATAAACGCTAATGCTGGGCAGAAATGTGTTGCTTTTGAAATGAAGTATTTCAGTTAGGATGTATCATAAGACTACTTTAAATAATCTTAAAAGATGTTCTGCCTTTGACCCATATGCACATACTGATATAGTCCAGTGAAAAATATGTTTTAAGTGATATTTTGAGGCTATAAGTCATGTGTGTTGTGGCTCCAGACATCCGGAGTTGAAAGATGCTTGTGACTAGCTTAGATATCCTGTTGTCTTTTCTTTTGTAGAGAAATAAGGCATAGCATGTTTAAAATGCAAAGTTTGACAGTTGTGAACACTACTCCGTAAACTAGAGTGCTCACGTGCCACTACATGAGTTTGTCACCAAATAAGAGGAGGGAAAAGAAAAAAGAAAACACATACCTTTTCCTGCTTGGTTCTCGAGACAATTTAACAGCCACAAACATCACTAGAAACTTGAGTTACTTATTGCTTGTCGCATTTACTTGTGTACGCCATCCCCTGACTCTTTCTAATTGACGTCTAGTCAGAAAATAAGCTAGGTTCACATTTAAAGATACAGAAACCTAAATTCCTTCTAAGGAAACATAAATAATATAAAAGGTTCATATAAATATACACAGATATTTATTTTTGAAGCACTTTCAGTTTATGGCTACTGATGTCTTCTAGCACCTTGATAGATAAGGACATATATCTGCTTGTCTTTCTATCAGTTTAGATTTCCAGACATTTTAGCTATCCCTTACTATGTTTTATACAGCAGAGTTTAAAAGCAGAAATTAATCATCAGCAAATAAAATCACTGCTGTTTTACAAATTCTCTAAAGAAACTAGTAAATGTCAAGCAACTGACAGGTTTGTTTTGGGGAGGGTTGCCATTTCCCACGCTGGTGCTCCTGCAGAATACTACTGATGTCCTGCTGCCAAGGTATGCCCTCGGGTGGGCAGGTGGGATGCAACAAGAAGGTTGGATGTGCATTTGGCAAATCAAACATTTAGATGGCGTTATGGTATACTAGATGGAGAAAGTGGAAGCAATGATTGTATAGGCAACTATAATGAGTAACATAACAACAGTGGATTTGACCCAGTGTGTCAATTATACAATGTTTAAATCCCATGTGGCTTTGGGCTTTGTCGAAGCATCTGTGTTCTACACACATATTGTGTTGGATCTGATTTGAGTGGAAGGGGGAGAGGCTTAGCCCACACCCTAATTTGTTACTGGGTTGCCATGCATTATGGGCATGCATTGTGGCAGGTACTCAACGGGCTATCCATCCTTAGATGGATCATGCTGTTCCCGTTTGCTTATCTGAATGGTGACTGCGGCTGTGCTCTTCTTGTTATGTTGCCTGGCTGTGGCTTCACCCTTCTTATAATATTGTCTGGCTTTTAACATTATCAAGAATGACACAATACTAGTGTATGCGGGTATATCATGTTACTGTTAGTGTGGACAAGGATGCTTGACAATGCAACTATGATTCTTGGACCTTTCTGCAGACGGGTGTGTTGTCTGGCAGTTGAGAGCCTGGTTGTTCCTGATCAGCGGACCTGTATTTTTGTGATTCAATGTGACTGCATGAAAGGATGCCAGTATTGGTCTGCAAGTTTGGTGGGCAGTAGATTCGTTGGGGATTGATTTGAGGAGACACTTGTATTATGGCTGGGGCACTTGACATTTGATAAATGTATCCTCTCAATGATGCATTCTGTCTGGTCATTGGCTGTAAAACAGCTTTTCTGAGAAATATTGTTGTGGTGCCAGTTAATGATTTGGATTAAATGTTTCTATATACAGTCGTGAAGCAATTGCCAGGATAAAATGGTACTCTTGCAGTGCATGGATCATCGTGGCTGTCCTCCGATGTTGGAGGAAAAACAAGCTTCTTGGACACCTTTTGACGTGGTAAAGGTGTTACCCCATGGTTTGAATACGTTTTGTCTCTTTGCTGCAAAATGGGTTGGGAATTTTGGCCTGTAATATTTTCGTATATGGTGGTTTGAATCTTGGCAGCTTCCATTGTTTTGATGTGTTCTCCAGTATACTTTTGTTCAGTCATAGGATTGAATTACTGGTGTTGAGTAGGTCAGGATTGTATCTCCAGCACTTGTTGTCAGCAGATAGACTCACTGGTTGGGTGTCAGTCTAAGCTGTGGGAGTTGATGTGTGATATACATAGATGTTTGCTTTGAGGGTGTGGTCAAGTGCGCTGCAGTTTTACCTCTGTACTGTGTCAGTTTTCATTGTGGAGGGTCCCTCTGAGGGTTGATGGAAGTGTTGGCAACAAGACACTCAATCAGGTAACAACATTATGAGTGGTCTCTTGGATAAGGGAGCTGTCTAAATTGTGATCTTGTTGTCTCCAGCCATGGGAATTGTCATTGAAAAGCTGAAAATGCAATCAGAGGAACATATTTAATGTCTACTAAAGAAATATTAATATACTTATACATTGTATCGCATTTCAGTTTATGTTAAACATGAAATATGATGTGGTTTCAGAACTATTCATGTTTTTATTCCAATATGACTTTGCAAATATTAATTTAAACACTGGTTTCGGACTTGAGTAGTCTAAAACAATTGCACAACAATGGTACTGTATTATACAGTAATGTCAGTAAATAGTTTTCAACAGATGTATGAAATATACAGTTATAGATTTTAACATGATGTTTATTAATACCCTAAATTATTTTGAAATGATACTACCTTAATCTAAATATTTGTACCTTTTGAAACCTGCTTAGAAGTAAGTATTATTGAATTACAATAAGATGAGTAAAGAATATATGTATATATTTTAGCTGATTAGATTATCTTAATATATTATTCAATTATCTTTATTTAAAACTAAGAGGATAAGAGAAACTGATCCAAATATTATTTGTGAGGGTAGAAAGTTTGTTTGGTTAGATTCACTAACCAAATGAAGAGGTATATTACCTCATAGCAATATGGAATGGTTTTTAAGGTTAAGAATTACAAGTTTGGAAGTTCTTTGTTTTTTTTTTATTCTATCACTTTGGTGTCACTCAGAAACATGCAAAAATCATACAAGAAAAACTTTTTGAATTCTGTATCCAAGATGGAACTAAGAATAAACAATATTTACATAAACTTACACATAAAACAAACTCAAAACTAGGAAAGGAAATGTTTATCCATAAATGTTAATGGTCTAAATAATAGTAATAAAAGGAGAAGCCTATTCAAGTACATAAACTTACATAAACCACAAATAGTCTTTTTACAAGAGACACACTTATTAGAAAGAGATATAAACAACTTAAATATTAATAATTACACAGTACTAATAAACTCTCAATACAAAACAAAAAGAGGAGTAGCTATACTACTTGCAACTCAACTATAACACCTAAAATAATTACTACTCATCAAGATACATCAGGTATGTTTTGTCTAGTTTCAATAGAGTTAAATAAGAGAATCTATACGTTAGTAAATCTATATTGGATCCCAGGACTAGGATTAAAAACAGTTAAACAGCATTTTGAAGAGATAACTCATTTAACTAAGGGTAGCCTGATATTGGCAGGAGACTTCAACTGTATAATGAATGAAAAAGATACAGATTCTAAATCCAAAAGAAGAAAACAACCCATCTCTAAAGCACTATCAAAATTTATAGATACATTGTATTTAAAAGATATAAATGAATTTGCAGAACCAGACTCACTAATCTTCACATTTTATTCTCATAGATATAAAACTAACTCTAGAATTGATAGAATATATGTTGCCAATGACCTAATAACAAAAACTGACAAAGTCAAAATCATAAATTGTCCTTTATCTGATCATAATGCCATAGTCTTTGAGATAGAGCTTACACCATTTTATTCAAATCCCATTACTAGGATACCTTCCTATATCACAAAATTGAGAAATTTCAAAGAATTTTATGAAGAAACAATCAAAAACTTTCTAGAAATAAATTACGCAGAAGATATTTCAGAAATATATGTCTGGGATTCATTAAAAGCAGTTACATATGGGAAGATATTATCCTGGTACATAAATAAAAGGAAGTTATGGAATAAAGATATGCTAGACTTACAAAACAAAGCAGATAAATTGAAACTGGAAATACAAAAGGGTAATGCTACTCAAGTTCAAGAACTTACACAAATCAATAAGAAGTATACAGAATTGCTACACCATAAGATTATGATTAACTTAGAAAAGATAAAAATAAACTCATACTCTACTAATTCAGCACACCTGAGATACTTAACTAATAGAACAAAAAATAATTAAATCTAAGCAAATAAAAGAAATATTTATTCCCAATACTAACAAAAGAGTTACGGAACTAAATGATATTTTAGAAGCATTCAGACTCCAATTTAACATTGATAATTCCATAAATACTCAAGATACACCTACTAAGGATATAAAAAATACTTAGAAAACAATATTCATATTAAATTAACACAAGAACAAATAGACATTATAAACAAACCAATCAATATGACAGAATTAAAATCACAAATTAAAAAGCTCAAGACAAATAAAGCACCTGGCCCAGACAATATGCTACCAGAAATGTATAAATTAATACCCAATCAAGCCATATCTTTATTATTAAAAGTATATGATATAGCCAATAAAGATTTGAATATACCACCCTCTTGGAAATATTCATTGATATCCCCAATTATCAAACCAGATAAAGATGAGAAACAGTGTTCCTCATATAGGCCAATATCATTACTCAATATAGACTACAAGATGTTTATGGCTATATACAGATAGGATCAAACACTTTCTTCCTTTCTTAATTCACAAAGATCAAACAGGTTTTATTAAAGGAAGAAATACTTCAGATAATATTAAAAGAATACTAACATTAATAGATTATAGCAAACATAAAGTCCTAAATTTAAATGTAATCTCATTAGATATTAATAAAGCTTTTGATTCGGTTAATTGGAACTTTCTTTCACTAGTTTTAAAAGAATATAACTTTCCTTCTAATTTTAATAATCTTATCCAAATACTATATGAAAAATCTACTGCATATGTTAAACTGGGATCATATAGATCAGGCCCTATAACAATAAAAAAGGGAACTAAACAAGGTTGCCCTTTATCACCATTGTTATTTGCATTACTCATAGAACCCTTTGCAAATCAAATCAGATCAAACAATAACATAAAGGGCATTTGTATTAATAAAATGTTAAACCTTAAAATCCAACTCTTTGCTGATGACATACTATTAACTCTCTCAGATGCTCTATTTAACTCCATGAATAAATTTCAAAATATTTCAGACTTAAAATTTAATGAAAACAAAACTAAAATTATGCCCTGTAATTGTAAAAAAAAATAATATAAACAAAAGATTTTCCAAATATATAGTAACAGAAAGTAAATTATTATATCTGGGAATAAATCTACTCAATGAATTAACAGATTCTCTAATATTTAACTATAATAAAATACTAGACAAAATAGAACAAACAATTGGTTACTGGAATAAGTATATCTTTTCAACAGCAGACAGATTATATCTTATTAAAATAATCATATTTCCCAAAATATTATACTTAATACAAAATTTTTCATTGCCACCTCCCAAATATATTATTCAAAGATACAATAAACTAATTTTAAATTTTCTATGGTTTCCAAATAAACCCAGATAGCCTTAAATAAACATTTGCCAGATTGGGAAGATGGTGGAATTAATTTACGGATATTGATTTATATATTACCTCATCTGTTATTAAAAACATAACACTATGGTTAAATAATTCATACACACCTATATGGAAACAAGCCCATGAGCAGATTTACATAGAAATCAATTATAATCACATACAAGACAACTTAACAGTAATACCATCACCCCTTATATGGATGTTAAAAGATTATTTTTAGGGAAAAGGAATGATATTAATAAATTGCCATCAAACTATGTAAGTTCTACACTTTCAGTGTTCAGAACATATATAAACAAAATACCAAATATTAATTCTTGGATTTTTCTTATTTTCCTATAGCTTTTACACCAAATATTCTAGATACATTCCAAATATCTAAAATAAATATACTTAAAGAAGAAACATTACTCTTTTGGCATCAACTTATAGAGAAAGGAAAATTCTAACA
>NC_056727.1:728826861-728906861 GCF_019279795.1 Protopterus annectens | reverse complement strand
AACAGGTATAAGCAAGCAAGCAAACTCTGAGGGAAATGCTACTCAATGCTAGAAGTCTAAACCTAAAAATGCACTCACTCGAGGCACTACTTAAAATGGAGAACATCGACATCTGTGCAGTGACAGAGACCTGGTTCAATGCTCCAGAGAGCAGCCCTGCATTACCAGACTATAATTCATACCACACCTTTCGGCCACCTAACCGGACCAAAACACTAAAGGTGATGGAGTGTCCATATTCATTAAGGATATCCACACTTCCAGGCTAGTTGCTCAACATAATGAATCTGAAATTATCCAAGTGCAACTAACACTGGGCAAGACTGCAGTCCAGGTTGTAGCTTGTTATAGATCCCCCATCATGCCCCAAGATTCCCACTCTTCATTTCTTAAGATACTGGAAAATATTAAGGTACAACCCAATACCTTAATTATGGGCCATTTCAACTACTCCACCATCAACTGAGAAAACTACTCATGTACCAACTCATTCGCTCAATGTTTTCTGGAATTCATAAATTCCAACGCCTTGGATCAGCTTGTCCACATCCCCACCAGGGGCAGCAATATCCTAGACCTGGCCATTATTAATATGGGTAACCAGTGTTCCACGCCAGAGGTCAACTCATTGCTGGTCAGATCTGACCACAAGCTAATCACCCTAGACATCCATATTCCACCCCCATTAAGGAAAACACCATCAAAAACTACTCCAAAGCCAACTTATGCATCTTAAGACAAAAGTGGCAAACTTCACAACACCCATACAGATGGAAAATAGAGGTATGACTGCTAAATCTTACACAAATGCACTATATAAGTACTTACACGAGTGCATGGATCATGCCATCCCCAACAGAACCAAGACGCTATCCTCCAAAAAAAGGAAGCCATTCTGGTGGACCCTGCCATAAACAAACTCTACAACAGAAGTAAGAAGCTGTTGCAAAAAAGAGCAAAATCCCAAGATTGGAGGAACTCCCTGGTCAGCCTCAGCAAGAAGCTGAGATCCCTAATAAAATCCTCCAAAGCCAGTTATGAAAATAAAATCACCACTGATTCCAAAGACAACCACAAAACATTATACAGCTATACCAAGAATCTCAATGGCAACACTCAGATCTGCTCTAAGCTACAGCACAATGGCACTAAATATACAGAACCAACTGATATTGCCAACATCCTGGCAGATAGGTTCAGTGCTAACTTTACCCCCCTCTCACCCTCCAAAGGGCCCATCTTAATAACGGAAGAATGCAAAGCCCCTGTAATCATGGATGAACTAGTAAAGACTGCACTCTCCAAGCCAAGAGCACAGCATCCATGGGACCAGACAACATCCCATCTGCATACTACATGAACTACAGAATGAACTGGCACCCCACCTAAGTACCATGTTCAATCATAGCCTCACCTCAGGCTATGTGCCTACTGAATGGCACACATTGACGGTTATCCCACTCCACAAAGGGGGTGCCACCACGGACCTCGGAAACTACCACCCATTAGCCTGATGAGCCTGGTCTGCAAGGCCATGGAACATCATCTTAGAGCTTATAAACAAAGACATAGGTAACCTCCAAACCCTGGACCCCACTCAGTTTGGATTTGTAAAAGGTAGATCATGTCTACTAAATCTGATCAACTTCTTTGAAGCAGTCACTAGAGCCATAGACGAGGGCAAGGTAGTGCACACAGCCTATCTTGACCTTGCCAAGGCTTTCAATACCATCCCCCACTCTGGAATTATAGATAAACTCACTAAACTGGGCATAAATCCCGATGTCACAAGATGGGTGACCAACTGGTTCACTGACAGAACCCACACAGTAAAAGTAGCTGACTCCAAGTCCGACTTCAGACCAGTGATGAGTGGAGTACCACAGGGTTTGGTCCTGGGTCCTCTCCTGTTTGGCATCAACTTCTCTGAAGTGCAGGCCAACACGGAAGGTCTTTGGCTAATAAAGTTCACAGATGACTGCAAACTGGGTGCCATAATAGAATCACCTAATGATGTAGACATTCTAAGGGCCTCACAGAGACAGATGCTTGGTGTCAAAGTCATGGTCTCAAGCTAAATGCCAAGAAGTGCATTGTCATCCCCTTTGGGAAAAACTCGGTACCCATGAACTACCACATAGGTGGTAGCTCACTAAACACTGAAAGTGTGATAAGAGACTTTGGGACACAGGTAGACAGTAGTCTCTCCTTTGATAGCCGCATCGCCACAGTAGTCAAGAAATCCTTCTACGTGGCACACCCACAAAAGGGTTCTCCTCTAGAAAAAAGGAGGTCATTGTTCCTCTCTACTCATCCCTCATCAGACCCATTATAGAGTACAATGCCCCATTTGGCATGTATTTCACAAGACACCTGCAACAACTGGAAAGGCCACAGAAATACCTCACTAAGAAGATTACTGGCCTCAAACAGATTCCATACACAGACCATCTCAAAAAACTCCAGCTCTACTCCATCTCATATCGCCTACTCAGAGCTGATCTCTGCCTAACATACAAAGCCATGTTAAACCCAGAGCTGTTGGACATGCTACACTTAAAGAAATCCCAATCTGTCTGAACCACATGCTCCAGGGACCTAAACCTTGTCACCACAATAAACAGAACATGCTGGAGGGATAGATTCCTGTTCCAGAGACTTCACATACACTGTAACAAACTACCCATTCATGTCAAGCAAAGCTCCTCATTGGCCCTCTTTAAGAAAAACCTTGACGACTGGATGGGAAATAGAAAATTCAACCCGGGGATCACTTCTGCGGCACTACTTGACATGGGCACAGGAAAATAACTTTCTTGGGTGGCAAAAGTCAGGGAACCTTTTTGGCTTGGGTTATATAGGCCCCAGGGCTGATAGCCTAGTACCTACCTATGAACACAATTAGGCAAGAAGGAAGCATTCAAAATATAGAGAGGGATAGGAACAAAGGTTGGCTTATCAGGCAAATATTAATTACCTGAGACTGTATGGTAAAGGGTCTAAAATGTTATCTTTCTAGAATAAATAAACAAAAAGTAATGGTGTCTTCACCTCACTTGGCAAAATTAAAGGATATTAGAAAGTAATTTTTAGGCTGGTTAAAAATGGCACATCTTTTACTAGACTGATTATCTGTAGTAGGGATAATGATATAGGGAGAACCAACCTGAAGGACATGATTTAAGATGGCTAGAAGGATTACAACACCTTGCTGTGGTATGAAAGTAAAGCTTATTGGTATTCTCATAGCTTTTAAATATGCAATAACCCAAAAATGATCAATACAGCACTGACAATACTGAAGCACACTTTAATAGTTAAAACAAAACAAAATTAAGTGCTTTTGTCCATCATATTTGTAGACTTCTTCAGAATAAATACAAAGACCTAAAAAAGGCCATAACGCCATAAACCCTAAGTGACACACCCCCTATTTTAAAAAAACAGGAAATCCGTAATAATGTAACAAAATACCTGCCAAAAATGTTTAAAGTGACAAACATCAAAATGCTCTTTTTTTTAAAGTACTTAAATGTCTTCTATAATCATCCATGTACTACTATCTTTAACTTCTTGATGTTATATTTTAGAGGCTCTGTATTCAGTTCACTAGTTATGGAAACAGCTTTGATTAATCCCAGTGCACTGGTAGCATCTACTCAAAGCTGCCAATTCAGTTCCATGTCTAATACTAGATTTTGCCAATCACCACTTATGTTCTCTACTTCACTCTTTTCAAGAATGGAAAATCTGAAATTGCAAAATTGATCACGATCTACTGCATGCCTCGCTAGGACACTCTTGTTATCACTTTTACTAATACTATATAGGAGCTGGTATATCCATTTATTCAGTGAGTTGTTAGTCTTTCCAATATAAAAAGAGGTGCAAGACTGACACCTGGCGAGATACACCACATTAGATGTATAGCAGTAGTATCTATCCTTTCCATGCCATTTCTTGATTTTATCCTATAGTGGCCCACTGTAGTTGTTTTCTATATATGTGCACTGTTTGCATTGGCCACATTTGTTTGTCTTAAAATCCCTGCTACAAATTTTGTTGTGTGGTCTCTCTAAAATCCTTTTAATATTGGAGCGTTTTTTATATGTGCATAATGGCAAACCATCAAAATGTCCCTTACAATCTTTTTCTTTTTGTATCAGTGACCAGTTCTTAATTATGATGTTCCTAATATCAGGGGTATCCAGTGAATAATGTTTTATTAAGCTGTAATCACACCTGTTCATTCTTTTTCCATTGGTCCCTTTGATTTCTTCTACTTATAATTCTTTATAAATGATTGGTGCATACTTATCCTTTCTCTCAGACCATATTTGCTCATGTGTAGTATTTATTAATTCAGAAGGATAACCACAGTCCAAGCACATAGTTTTGAACAAGTCAAAGTGCCTCAAGCATTCTCTGTCTTCTGATGTTAGCCTTGACACTCTTCTAAATTGAGTCTTTAAAATATGTTTCTTCTGGTGGAAAGGGTGGCTGCTCTTAAAGTGAATAAAGAAATTACAATTCATTGTTTTTTGACAAATAGATGTAGCCAGTTTTCCATTTTCTTTTTTCTTAATTTCCATACCCAGAAATTGTGGTCTTTGTCTGTCAATGTGGAAAGAAAAACTAAGAAATTCCATGGACGTTTCTGTTTCTCTTATGAAACCATCTAACTGTGATGCTGTACTTGACCATAGCAAAAAAATGTCATCCTGAAAGTGACAATAAAAATTACAGTACTTGTAAAAGTCTTGTTTAAACACCATGTCCTGTTCCCTTTTTAACAGTACTGTGATAGCAAAAAAGCTACGCCAGACAGTTGTTTAAAATACTCGCCATCGAAATATAGGAAATTCTTGCATAGAATGGTTTCCATTAAATCCATAATAAGTCTGAAATCATTGTTAGTAAATATTTTAGAGTCCAGAATAACATCACCAAACCAGGATAACATAACATCATGTGGGATTACAGTGAATAGATATTTAACATCCAATGTGATCAATAGATGCTTCTTTTCACTTTGTACATCTTTCAATTTATCTATAAAATACCACAAGTCCCATAAGATATGTTGTGCATTCTTGAAAAGAAGTTTCAACTTGGTATCAATATACTTTGCAGGGGGTTTGATTATCGAACTTCCACCTGCCACAATTGAATCTTTGGGGTATCAAAGATTTTTGGTGTTGTTGGAAAAGGGTTTTACAAAGACTAGATCTCCTACAACAAAATTACAGTTGTGTACACTTACCATAAATGTAGATGTTCGAGTGTATTCACTGTTGCAGTCATTACATTTGGGTAATCCTGCTGGCAGGTTGCCCTCAGCCGGCCTGAATTCCAAAGTCTTGGGTCCTGTGTCAGCCGCTGTCGCCCCTTCCCTGACGTCAGGTCATCAGGGGTATAAAAGAAGCAGCTGATGCAGTTTTTCTTGCCCCAGATGTCAGGTGCCCCCAAAAAGGGTAGCCAAACTTTATATATATATTCAGAAACACCAATATAAATTTTACCTTCATCTATAAGCAAATACACCACCTAGGTAGTATAAATCAGAGAAGGAAAGATAAGATCCAAAAGAAAAAAGGGGGAAGGCGGGTGGGTAACCTGGACTGCAACAGTGAATACACTCGAACATCTACATTTATGGTAAGTGTACACAACTGTAATATGTTCTTCATGTTTCACTGTTGCAGTCATTACATTTGGGTAGAGTCCCAAAGCTATGGTTGGGAGGCTGGAACTAGACAGCAGTGGGAGCGGCTATGAGGCCCTGCAGGACTGCAGTGGCAAAGCCTGCCCTGGATTTAGATTAGAGTGGCAGATGATAATGCTTTGTGAAGGTGTGCACTGAACTCCAAGTAGCCGCCTCTAAAATTTCTCTGGTTGGTACTCCCTTGAGAAAGGCTGCTGAGATGACTGCAGCTCTGGTGGAATGAGGCCTAATGCCCTTAGGCACTGGCTTGCCATGGTGTAAGTAGCAGAAACGAATGCAATGGCCTAACCACTTAGAAATAGTCTGCTTTGAGATAGGCTTGCCTTGTGATCCTGCAGCATATGCCACTAGTAATTGCTCTGTCTTTCTGAAAGCTTTGGCTCTGTCCAAGTAGAATCTAAGCTGTCTGTGTATGTCCAAAGAATGCAGAATTATCTCCCCCTTGTTCTGTGGATTTGGGTAAAAGGTTGGCAGATGGATGGCTTGGTTAAGAGCCACACTGGACACTACTTTAGGCATAATTGTTGGGTTTGTCCTCAGGGAGACCCTGCCTGGATGAAAAATGATGAAAGGTTCCACAGCCATGAGCACCCGTAGCTCTGAAACTCATCTTGCAGAAGTAATTGCTAAGAGCAGAGCTGTTTTCCAAGATAAAAACTTCATATCAGCTGTAGCAGCTGGCTCAAAAGGAGGCAGTGTGAGCTTTTCCAAGACATAGGTGAGGTCCCATGCAGGTATTGGTAGTCTCGTTGGGGGCCTTAAAGTTTTGGCTCCTCTGAGGTACTGCCTTAATAAAGGGTGAGAAAAAAGTGGTGGCTCTGTATTGTAATGAGCCAAAATGGCAGAGGCATGAATTTTAATTGATGAAAAAGATAGGCCTTTGTCCAACATCTCAGTTAAGTATTGCAAAATCTGAGGAATATTTGGTATCACTGTATCAGTTCCTTGTGCCTGGTTCCAGGCACAGAATCTCTTCCATTTTCCAGCATAAGACTTTCTAGTACTAGGCCTTCTGGCTTCCAGAATGACATCCATCACAGCTTTACTGAGTGGTGTTTTTTGTATGACTACATTATCAGCCATGCTGCCAAGTTTAATGTCCTGAGTTGGCTGTGCATGATCTGATTGTTTTGCTGGGACAGTAGTCGACGTATTTGAGGTAAGGTCCAAGCTGGGTATAGAGATAAGTTCCTTAGTATTGGATACCAGTACTGGCATGGCCAGTCTGGGGCAATCAGTATCATCTTTGGCTTCTCCTGTCTGACCTTTAGGAGCACCTTGGGGAGGAGAGGCAGTGGAGGAAAGGCATATACTGATAGGTTTTTCCAGCTGAAAGATAGGGCGTCCACCTTCCATGCTTGTCTGTGATAAGTCCTTGTGCAGAATCTTTTTAGTTGGTAATTGAGATGGGAGGCAAATAGATCTATGTCCGGGCATCCCCATTTCCTTGTTATCATGCTGAAGACTTGTGGATCCAGCTTTAACTCATGGGGATCCATGAGGTTTCTGCTTAGTTCGTCTGCCAGAGTATTTTCCTTTCCTGGCAGGAATTGTGCCTGCAGATATATTTGGTAAGTCAAAGCTGTGTCCCACAAAGTCATGGCTAGTCTGCAAAGGGGGTAAGAATGTGTGCCCCCCTGCTTGTTTATATACCACATGACCATGGTGTTGTCTGTTTTTATCAGTAGTTGTCCTGGATGAAGTAGGTCCTTGAAGGCTGTCAGTGCATTTTGAACAGCTAACATCTCTTTTTGATTGATATGTAGATGCATTTGGTTTGAGGACCATGTGCCCTGAATGCATCTTCCTGCCATGTGGGCTCCCCAAGCATAGTCTGATGCATCCGTTGTTAGTGTCTGCCTGGCTGGAGGTAATGTGAATGGCTGTCCCTTGTTCTGGTGACAAGCCTTTGCCCACCATCGAAACTCCTGTTGCAGGCAGGGAATGAGAGTAATGACTGTTTCCAGGCTGTGGCAATGTTGAGTCAAACACTTTTTAGGTACCATTGAAGTTTCCTCATATGCAGTCTTGCATATGGAATTAGTAGGATGCAGGAGGCCATGAAGCCCAAAACCTGCAGAATTTTTCTTGCAGATAACTGGGCCTTTGTTGCCAACATTTTGAAATAGGTATTCAGTTGCCTTTGCTTGTCTGGCGTGAGATAAACCATCTGGGCAGTTGTATTCAAGCTTGCACCCAGGAATATTATCTCTTCTGAGGGTACTAGTTTTGATTTCTTTTTGTTGACTGTGTACCCTAGGCATGTTAGAAATCTTTTCACAAACACCAGATGTTGAAGAAGAATGTCTTTGTTCTCTGCTTGAATGAGACAGTCGTCCAAGTAAGGATATATTTGTATTCCTCTTTGTCTGCAGAATGCAATTACTGGTGCCAGGCACTTTGTAAAGACTCTGGACGCAGTAGATAAGCCAAAGGGCAGTGCAGAGAATTGGTAATGCATTGAACCAACCTTGAATCTTAGGTATCTTCTGCATGATTGTCTGATTGGAACATGCAGGTATGCCTCTTTTAGGTCTAAAGTCACAAGCCAAGCATTCTTGCCCAGCATGGGCAGAAGCTGCTGCAAAGTCAACATTTTGAATTTTGGAATATCCAGGAAAGTGTTCAGAATAGATAGGTCCAGTATCTGCCTCCAGGCCTTGTCCTTTCTGGGTACCAAGAACAGTCTTGTGTAAAATCCTTGTCCCTGCTCTTGCTCTGGTACTTGTTGAATGGCCCCCATGTCCATGAGGGATGAGACTTGTTTTTGTGCCTCTGCCCATTGATTTTTTGTCAGATCTGGCCAGCCATTTGCCTTTGGCAGAGTATGGAAATGAAACTTGTAGCCTTGTGACACTATATTTAGAACCCATTTGTCCTGGGTTATATGCCAATTTTGAGCAAAAAGTGCTAATTTTCCCCCTAAGGGTGCTGCCAGAAGATAAGTGCTTGGTGCAGGCAGGGGGAAGTCATTGGGACTGTTTTCTGTATGTTTGTGATCTATCTTCTCCAGCTTTGGCGGTAGAAGCCCCCCATTGCTTGGGCCTATAAGAACCTTGCGCCTGGGATCTGCCCCTAGGGCATCTGGATCTGCCCCTTTGAGGTCTGTCTGACACAGGAAAGGACCAATTCTTTGTAGGCCAGTGTCTACTAAACCTTGGTGGCTGTACTAGTAAAAAATCTTTGACAGTTTGCATAAATTTAGCTTTGTCCTCCATTTTCTTTAACACCCCTTCTGCCTTAACACCAAATAAAGTATCATGCTGTAAAGGTGCATCTAGTAATTTTACTTTAACATGATCAGGCAGATTTTGTTCCTTTAAACAAGCATGCCTCCTAATTACAGAACGCATAACTGCGGCCCTGCAGGAGGCCTCCAAAGAATCAAAACCACATTACAAAGTATGTTTTCCAACTTGTTCTGCTGCATACAATAAATCCTGCATTTACTTGTTTTATGCACATTCAGAATTTAACATTTTCTGTTTAAGCAATCCCATGACATGTTGCTGATACTTAAGCATATGAAATTGACAGTTTAAGGCCCTTATAGCCAAAGTTGCAGATGTGTAAACCTTTTATCCCCATCTATCCAGTGCCCTTGAATCTCTGTCAGAGGGGGTTGGGTTTTTTGCAGTGGAAGCCTTAACTCCCTTTGGACCCTGTGAAATAGTTTCTGGGTCAGCAGCAGGGTTTCTAAAAAGAAATTTGTGTGAGCCGGGAACCCTGTAATATCTGTCAGGCTTAACAGGAGCTGGGGGTAAGGAGTCAGGGGTCAGACTAGACTCCGAAAATACATCATCTACAATGTCTAACACAGGTGGAATGGCTGGAGGTCTGTGCTGAGGTAGTAAATGGAAATCCCTGAGCCTCTTTTTAGATTCTGAAAAATCTTGGCTCTCCCACTGGAAATGCTCCCTCATGGTATGCAAGGTTTCCCCAAAGGAATAGTCCTCAGGAGGAGATGCTGAAGGTATAGATCCTTCAGTATCAGAATTCTCATGGGGGGAAGAGAATATTCCTGATCAGAAGAGGAATCAGAAGAAATAGAAACCTGATCTGAAGATTCATAGTCTGCGTCTTGCCTAGGCCTCTTATCAGGAGGGGGATGGGAACCCCTGATCAAAGTAATCAAGTCTTCGGCCATTTTGAGCATCTGTTTTTTGGGCATAGAGGTCTGTCCACGTGGCTCTTGAGTTTGTTTCCTTGCTTTAGAAGGTGATTTAGTCTTAGCCTTTGAAGCTGAAGTCATTTTAATGTAAAGATGTTTAGGTCTGAATACATCCTCAGAAGCCGATATCTGCTCAGCGGCTCCAGACCCATCTGAGGGATTAGCGTCCGAGGCTCCAATACCTTGAGTATCCAGTGGCATGGCCGACTCCACGTGGCAGTCGGTAGCAGCCTGTGACTCTAAAGTAGTGGGCGTCAGGGGCTGTGAAAGCGCATCACTGAGAACCGGCGAACCGGCGACTGGCTTGGGAGAAGCTTCGTCGTCGGTTTTGGGCCTCGGTTGTTTTTCTTTATCCTTTTCTTTGCATTTTTTATAAACTCCGGTAGTCGGATGGCTATCCGACGACATTTCAGGATAATTAAACCGGCGTCCAAAAAAAGTTTAAAGCAAAATCATACCAACGCTTAATAGTGCGTTGGTTAAATCTAGCACAGAACCGACAACCAGTAACGTTGTGATCAGGGCCTAGGCAAGGAATACAGTAAGAATGAAAATTCTTATGAGGTATTTGCTTTCCACAAGAAATACAATTATTAACTTTTTCTGACATCGGTCTGGAACAAGAAAAAAGTTTCCCCCAATGGGGTACTTAGCTTTATTGAAGACTTCGGATCTGAAACTCAAACACGAAAATCTCAGGAGTCAGCTGACCGGCACTTGCGAACTGCTTCTGCTTCGGGCACCGTGCGTCAAGAAAGACTGAAGAAAATGGCGTCGGCTGCTTCTTTTATACCCCTGACGACCTGACGTCAGGGAAGGGGTGACAGTGGCTGACACAGGACCCAAGACTTTGGAATTCAGGCCAGCTGAGGGCAACCTGCCAGCAGGATTACCCAAATGTAATGACTGCAACAGTGAAACACGAAGAACATCCTTATATGCTTCAACTCAGAGGTACCTCATATCCATGATAACAGACTTACAGTTGACATCATTTATTTGGACTTTACAAAGGTGTTTGACTGAGTGCCATGTAGGCCAATTATTGAGGTAGTTAAAATGGGAATTAGACAGCATGTTCTCAGCTGGATAGAGAACTGAATGAGTAACATAACAGCTATGATTTGTATACAAGGTACTATGTCTTATGAATACAACATCATTAGAAAATTTCCTCAGTGATCAGTACCGGACACATTTATTTTTCTGTAGTTATCTAATCTTTCCCAGAGTTGAGTAAATGTTGAATTGGTAAATTTATTGATAATGTAAAAATGGCTGGATGTGTGTCTTCATTACTTGACCAGTGTAAACTCCAAAGTTACCTGGATAGATGGACTGAATTAGGACTGTTAAAAAAGGTTGAATTCAATACAGATGAATGTAAAATTCTTTACCTTGATATATCAACTCAAGATTTCCATATTCTTTAAATTCCAGTTTAATGAAGGAATATAATGAATTTGAAGCTTTAGATATGAGTTGATGAAACATTGGGTTTTAAAAGTCATGTGAATACTATAATAAAATGTTATGTCACATTAAACATTTTGTTAAGAGTAATAACATTTAGAAGCTTTAACATTCTGTGCGACTCTATAACTCTATAATTAGATCAGTTATGGAATATGGTGGGGATTTTTTGTATCTGTTCATGAGATGATATTTTTAGACTGGAATGAGAGTTAAGAGGTAAATAATCTATCATAAGAGAAAAGACTGAAGAAACTGAAATTATTCTCTGTTATAGAATGTTAAGAGGAGATATAATTTGGAAATAAAACGTTAAAACAGTTTGCAAGTTTCACGGGCACTTCATTTGTGACACATGACCAAATGACCAGAAATAATAAATTTTTAGTAGAATTGAGCAAAATAAATTCAAAAGTGGGAAGGGAAGGAGAAAGATGGAATATGTTGCCTTTAGAGGCTAGGCAGGCAAAAAAATGGATTCCTTTAAAATGTTTGATGTGTGGTGGGGTATAAGATCTTTTGGACTTCAAAATCATAGAAATTGGCTGATAGTGACTTCATATAAAGTCTCATGGCCTCCTATGACATTACAACTTTGTAACATTTTAAGAATGTATATGACACCACCAAATCTCAGTGTTGTGTATATAGTTCTGTACTGCATGAAATTAATCTGCTTGCTCAGGTGTCTACCTCATTTTTCTTCCTGTGATTGTCTAACCAGTTCTGTGACCTTAATACACTGTCTACAAGGCCTGCTAACTAAGCTTCAAGATGTCATCCCTCTTGTGGCACTTCTTGTAGAAACCCTATCCACTGTGGTTGCAGTAAATCCTCTGGGAGTTGCATATCCTCCTCAGAGTAATCCAAATGACTAATGTTAAATTTATGCTGATATTATTGCCCTGAATTAAAGGAAGAGCCTTCCAATAATTGATCCTAGAGTCTAATATGGCTATGCCTGTCTAGCTAATTCACAAGGTGGGGTCCTTCCTGGAGCCTTTCAACTTAGTACTACCAAGTGCCTCCAATTTTCACCATTTTGCAATTGCTTTTAGCAGCCTGGCATATTTCACACTATCTTGTTCCAGAAACTCCCCCAAATTCCCTAAACTCTCCTAAAGAATCTTACATTGTCCAATCCCACTCTTTCCATTTGCAACAGGACTTAGTTAATGTCACAGAGAGAAAATTCAGAGATGAGATGCTCGGCAATGCATCTATAACTCCAGAACTGACTAACCTTTCAACATTATATGCTGAGGACCTCCCAAACTCACACAGTAAGTCAAACAAACTCTTAAGGTTCTCTTCTAGATTACTTAATAAATCAATATGTGCAAGGAGGGCTTAACTTCCTGACCTGTCTTTCTAAACCCTTTGATCTAAAAACTCTGGAGAGGACCTGCCAAATGTTTAAAATAGAGGGTGAACAAAAGAGGGAGAATGAGTAATCCTGCCCAGTTCCTCTATCAAGATAAGAGTTAACAGACAGACCAGCATTAATCTTAACCATGGTGGAGGAGCCCTCATAAATACTTTGCAAGACTGTAACAAACCCTTCTAGGAACCTCAGAAAATGCAGTGCAAACAAAATAGATACCGCTTGATCCACTCTGCGAAACAACTTTTCAGTGCTCAGGCAGACCACCACAAGGCAGGGGTGGGAGGGGGGTTGTTAGTGTTCTAAGGTTCCTCAGTGTTTCAAAGTCCTAGTTATATTGTCCAACATTAGTCTTTGTCTTTCTGTTGTAAACCTACACTGATCGAGGTGAATTAGCCTAGGAAACAAGGGAGGAGCCACAGCAAATGCCAGAATGACTGTCAGTAGCTTATAATTCTGATCCAAGTCAGCTTTGGGGCAATAGTAACTAGGGTCCAAATGGTCCTTGTCCCCCATTGGAAGTACATAAATGACTACTTCTCTCCATAAAGAAGGAATTTCCAATGTCCTTAATATTTTATTGAACAAATCAAGCAGCTTGGTCAGGATACATTCTTCCTCTTCTAAATAGATTTCCAAAAGAATTTGGTTGAGTCCTATGGGCCTCTTAAGAAGATAAACTAATAATTCAAGCAACTCCTCTTTGCCTGTGTGTACCAACAAACCATCCCCCCTAGTTTACATCGGGCTCAGAGAGAGATAGACCATGTAAAAACTAATCAAATCCTCCATCTTCATACCCCTTCACTTCTCATCTATAAATTATTTCACATATAATTTTTGAAATACAGACTTTTCTGCCTGTTTTTTTTCTCTTTCATTTGTTTACACACACAGTTTAGAAAATGCCCTGTTTGACTCCATTTGTCTTTGATGAGGGGCTAATGAATTTTGAGATTTAGGGAATCTATTAAAATATCTTAATATAATTATTTTCCTTTTAAAATCCTTACATGTACCTAACAACTCTGTAATCTCTCTTTTCATTTCCCCTTTCTCTTTGTATGACAAAAGGCATAACTCTGTTCCAGTCTACTCTACCTACACTGACACTAATCTCTACTTCCATTTTTCCATGTTGTTTGCCAAGAAGGGTTGAACAGTTTAGTATATTGCAGAAAGGCTGCTTTCAAAAAGCACGTCTCCTGCCATATTGACCAGTTTGTTCAATTCAAAGGGCAAAAATTAATTCATTGTTGCAATTAAATCATCTGCTAATAACCCAAGGATTATGTAGTCATGATTATTTTGTATATTCTGCAAAACCTCAAATAACTTGGGAGAAATACATAAATACAGGTCCAATTAACCCTAGATGCAAAACCATATGTACTAAAGAAAAAATAATGAAAAGTATTTCTCAGTTTTTGTATTCTTATCGACCTAGGGGCTCCTTGCACATCAGAAAATTCAATGATTAAGTTATGATCTTCTGCTGAAATCATGGCTCACTCTTGAAACTGTATTATGCTGGCCACTATCTCATTCAACTTGAACAGCGTGGACTCAGGAAGGTGACATATGATCACCAGCATTAGTGATGCGCTTCCTCAGGTCCCCTTTTATGATGATATATCTGTCCAGTGGGTGAATTAACTGGTCCACTTAAACTTAAAAGAAAACCACATCAGTTTATCAGCAAAGCTACTTTTCTTTACCTAAGGCCAGTAAAGACAATAATATAGTAGAGAGTCGATTATCCAAACTAATTGGGACCTAGGGTAGTTTGGATAATCAAACTGTTCAGATAATCAAACATATAATTGAACTGGATTAAAAAAAAACTTCTACAAATGTTTTTGATTATCATTAAACAAGAAAAATAAAGCAAATATACTGTAAATACAAAATGGCATAGTATATTATTGTAGTACAAGCTCAAAAAACATTCACAAGTGAATACGTATAACATTTACTGTCAAAGGAAAAAACTTCAAAGACCAATTCACGTAAGGTTCAGGTATGGCACCTTTTATTACTTGCAGCAAGGAGACAAAACTTGCAGATACAGGATTTTGCCTAAATTACTAGTAGGCAGTATGCTTCTTTTATACAGTTCTATGAAATGTTAATTTTCTATGGTTGACGTAGTTAGACACAGCTTTCTGTATTATTCTACAGAAAATGTTACTTAGATTTCCTGCTGACATGTCCAGATTTAAAACTCACTATGTGATACATAGAAAATGTTACTTGGATTTCCTGCTGACATGACTGGATTTATGAAAAAACATTTGAGAAAAACAACCTGGCCTTGGGGCTTTATTTTTAGCCCATACAAACTTTCTATTCTTCAGTTGTGCAGTTCTAATATATATGTGTTACATTTCAAGGTACATTTCTAGCTTAGGTACAAGTAATACTGACTACGGCTTATATTTTCAAGCAGCCTTTGTTTTCATTATCAATAGCTTCAGCAGTTATGTACTTTTCTCATAGCATAAGCAGAAAATCAATAACTCTTTGTTTAAATCTCATGACATTAGTAGAAATGAAACATCTGTTATTATTTTCATGACATTAGCAGAAATCAAATGCTTTCCTGTTAATTTCCAAAGCATAAGCAGATCATAGCTGCACATATTTTTATGACATAACAGGATTGGAATGTCTCAGCAGCTCATGCAGATTTATGCAGTGTGAAATAGAATAAATGTGTTAACCCTTTTTAAACCTCGAATGCACTAAGCATGCATATTACTAATACATATTTTTCTAACATTTACATATTCAGACTTTATGATTTTTCCTACATGACACTTTGGAATGCTGCATTCAGATAATTGATGTTTTGGATAATCAATGTTCAGATAACCAACTCTGTACTGCACCTAAAATTCTAACTTCACCCTAACCTGCTGTTGGGCAGATAGGTGGATTCCGTGAAGACATACAAATGAGGGAGCCATTTTTTGGATATGCAGAAAGACCCCTGATATTCTGATTGGATTCTGCAGTCTATTGACATACCAAGATAGTATTTGTCTAATAAATTAAGATAAACTGACAAGCACAGACTGGGTAATTCCTTTGCAATGCATCTAAATTAGTTGCATCTCCCCCTTGAAATAAGATTAGTTCTTATATCAACTCTTTTTCATAAGAGGGGATTTATGATCAAGACTCTCATACGGGCAATGAAGAACTCTGCAGTGGTGATAGCAATCCTAAGAGACAATGAACAATAAAAAGCTGTAGTAGCAGTACACATGATAAAAGGCCTAGCACACAGGGACACTGCAGTTTGCTGTACACATGGTAATTTTTAGCAATAACTGACACAGGTAAAAATATCTTGTCAGTTATAAATGCATTACAAGCACTGAAGAAGTAAGTAATGGTGGGGTCTTGAAATGGAAGTGAAATGGTCAGTGCTGTGGTAAAAAGTTTAAATACAGACACAGTTCTGGCAGCAATATATTAAATGTACTCTGCCACCTAGAGAATCCGGTCTATCTCCTTTGGCAGGCAAGTCTGTTTATCGATATTTCCTCATCCACTGTAAAACACAAAAAAACACATTAATAAGACAGCTTAACTATGCGAACAGAAACAGCCTATATCTATACTTTAAGGCCTTCTGTACAATGACTGAACAAAAAATGAAAGCCTAATGTAAAAGGGAGTTTAGCTTTCATTAATTTTTTCCCACTGGCAGAGTAGGTGTGCCTTATCAGATTGCTAAATGTGTGCCATTACTGCTTGCCAGAGTCGGTGATACCTGTGGCATCACTCACCACCCCTGATAGCAAGTGCTACCTGTTGCCCAACAATGATGCAACAGGTAGCACACTCCCCCTTGGTGCAGAAGGCTGTGAGTTCTTTTCCCACACCAGATAAATGGATTGCTGACACTGCAGTGCAGCATAAGGGTGTACTGAACTCCTGAGTGTGTTGTCCTTCAGATGAGATGTTAAACAGGGGTCCCATTTACCTGAGTTGGTGGTATCTCAGGTGGAAGTAAAAGAACCCATAGCATCTACTGAAAAGAGTAGGGAAAATTTCCCAATACACTGGCCAAATTTCCCTTAGTAGTATAAATACTACCCCGGGTCTCCACTGAACTATCGCCCTATAAGCCTGACTAGCCTGATCTGCAAGGCTATGGAGTGCATCATCATGGAACTCATTAACAGAGACATTGGGAACCTCCAAACTTTGGACCCCACCCAGTTTGGCTTTGTTAAGGGCAGAGCATGCCTCCTAAACCTGGTGGACTTCTTTGAGACAGTTACCAAGGCATTAGATAAGGGTAAGGTGGTCCACACAGCATACCTAGACCTCGCATAGGCTTTCGACACCATTCCCCATTCTGGTATTATAGACAAACTCACCAACCTGAACATTAATCCCTACATCACAAGATGGGTTGCAAATTGGCTCATGGACAGAACCCACACGGTGAGAGTTGCAGACTCTAGGTCCAACTCTAAACCGGTTACAACTGGCGTCCCCCAGGGCTCAGTCCTAGGACCCCTCCTGTTTGACATATACTTCTCAGAGGTACAGGCAAGCACAGGAGGACTTTGGCTGACCAAGTTCGCAGACAACTGCAAACTAGAGGCCATAATTGATTCTCCGGCTGATACAGACATCCTCCAGAAGGGTCTCACTGAGACAGATACCTGGTGTCAAAATCATGACCTCAAGCTGAATGCTAAAAAGGGCATAGTCATCCCCTTTGGAAAAAACAAAGGACCCACAAACTACCACATAGGTGGTAGTCCACTAAATACAGAAAAAGTAATAAGGGATCTCAGGACCCAAGTAGATAGCAATCTCTCTTTTGATAATCATATTGCCAAGGTGGTTAGAAAATCCTTCTACATGGCCCACCTAATCTCAAAAGGGTTCTCATCCAGAACAAAGGAGGTTATTGTGCTTCTCTACTCATCACTTATTAGACCCATTATAGAATACAACATCTCATTTGGGATGTACCTTACAAGATACTTGCAACAGCTGGAAAGACCACAAAAGTACCTCACCAAGAGGATTACTGGCCTCAAACAGATGACCTCTGCAGCCCGACTAAAGAAACTCCAGCTGTACTTGGTTGCATACCGCTTACTCAGAGGTGATCTCTGCTTGACATACAAGGTCATGTCCAACCCAGAATTGATGGATATGCTCCACCTAAAAAAAACCAAATCCCTGAAAACCACATGCTCTAGGGATATAAACCTTACCACAACGATAAATAGGACGTGCTGGAGGGATAGATTCCTGACCCAGAGACTCCCCATGCTTTGGAACAAGATTCCAATATACATTAGGCAGAGCCCTTCACTAGCACTCTTCAAGAGAAACCTTGACGGGTGGATGGGAAACAGAAAATTTACCCCGGGGATCACTGCAGTGGCTCTGCTGGACAGAGGCGCAGGGAACTAATGGCTCTGCTGGTCAGAGGCACAGGGAACTAATCTAAAGGGGTGGCAAAAACCAACACACTCTGGCTAGGCTTATAAATGCCCTTGGGCAGATAGCCTAGTACTATGAACCTATGAAAAGAGGATACTAACTAGCTTAGAACCACATATTCTCTCCACATGCATCAGTGCCACCTCTAGGAATTTATGTAGGAGTCATGAAGCTGAGTCATGAAAAACTTCTAGCATGTTATCAATTGGACATGAAAGGTTCCTATAGCAAGAATGGTTAATATTGCACAAACCTTTATGTACACTGAGATAGGCATTCCATGCAACTCCTTTGATCCCATGTAAAGTTGTCACCAGTCAACCAGATCCTGTATGACATCTCTGTTCACATGGTAGCAGTCAACTATATCCCGATTGTGGAGGTAATGGAATGACAGCCATATACAATTTTTGCTAAGGTTCATATGTTCATAGGTAAATACTAGGCTGTCAGACTGCAGAATATTACAACCTAGTTAACAACCACAGGTTGCTGGATCCCATTTTTATGTTCTTGACTAGAGCTCTTTTATATATACATGAATTTAATCAAATGGTGTTTTGGTCAGCTAAGCAGATAGTTGACTGGTGTGTGAAATCACACAATTCTCAGGGTTGCGGAATATGCCCTTTCCCTGATATTATGCAATCTCAGAGTTAGTATTTATGATTAGCAGGGGGTGTGGGGTGCAGGGACATCCCCGTGCAAAAACAATGTTTTTGTTGTTTTTTTTTTGTTTTAATTTTGCATGTGGCAAGGTTATTCATTGGTGTGTGCTCAGTAACATGTCAACGCTTGCATTGTTAATGTTTTGTGGATGATGTTTTGAACTTTGGCATTTAGGTCTTTCTGTTATATTCAGTACACCCATATATTGATATATATCAATCTCTCTCTCTGATATATATATATATATATATATATATATATATATATATATATATATATATATATATATATATATATATATATATATATATATGTGACACCAGTCACAGATTCAGCTTCAGGAACCAACATCCCAGGATGCGGATTTTCTCCATTCAACCTCCCCTCTCTCAGGAAACTTCTGACCAGGAAATCAACAACCGATCTCCACCTGACCTTTTTCATCTGAACTGTACTACTGTGATGACTCCTACAACTGAGATACCCACCTCTTTTCCTAACTCCACCACTGTGGTACCCACCACTGATTCCCCCATTTCAGTTTGTTCAGCTTCTCCACAGCGCTCCTCCATCACTCTCCTTTTCACTCCTCTCAGACCCCTACCACCTCCAGAGCTTACACTGATCCTTGTCCAGTAACTCCCTCTACTGTGAATCATTTTTTAACTTTGGAAAATCCTTCCCGCAGCAACGTCAGACTGTTGAAAAAGGGAAGAATGCTGTCAACCTCCAGCACTCATGGATGTGATTTCCCACCACAAGGAGAAGTACAGGGCTCGATCTTCTGCCTCCCAGGCTGACTCGTTACAGGCAGAACTACAATTCCTCACAGATGAACAGAGGTCTCCCTCGAGGTCGCCTGAAGAGATCAGTAATACGTTGAATCCAGATCTCTGCCCCTCAGCTGTGTTCAATTTAACATCCATACATTTCGATTCTTATGCCCTGGATTTTCTTAATAAAGGTTTCTCTTTCATCCCTTTGCAGAGAGAGGATTTGGCTTCCCTCCTTTTGATTTTCCATCTTTATTTAAGGAAGCTTAATCTAAAAATCCTTTGTGACAACAATGCTGCTGACTCGAATGAAACAGATTATGTAACTGCCCGCCTACCCATCAGGAAAAGTACGTTCACCTTACATATCTTTCTTAAGGTGTGTGAAAATTATTTCCGCAATTTGCTTAGTACTGATAGCAGTAAAAAATGGTTTAACATGTCCCCTAAACATATGTCAGCCCTTAGATCATTACACTCAGATAGATCACTACGAATTATGAAAGCAGATAAGGGGACCGGAGTAGTATTAATGGATCAAGACAGATATACTTGCACCCTTTTAACTGACCTCCATAACAGTGACTACTACATTACAGTCTCTCTACCTAAAGTTAACAAAGCCTTTAAAAACATTGACAAAGTCATTAAAACACTGACTAAGAACACAAAGATTTCCCCGAATGAAGCAGACAGTTATCACAGTAACGTATCCTCAGCTTGGTAAATTCTTTGGAATTCCTAAAATGCATAAGGACTTAATTGATCCTCCATTCAGACACATCATGTCGAATCATAAGACTAAGATGGAATATATTTCTCAGTATTTGGATCTATGGCTTAACCCCATTGTACAACACTCCTAATTTTACATCAGAGATTCCTGGGAATTCCTTAATGTTCTTTTTTGTAATCCACCCAGTGTTAAAGACTCATTGCTAGTTACTTTGGACATAGAAGCTTTATATATGAATAAACCACACTCTGAAGGGTTACACTTGTTAGAGACATACCTTACAAAGTTTACTAATTTCTCTGCTGATAAAATTAACATGATTAGTATCCTGGTTTCTTTAGTGTTAAAAGGCAATTTCTTTCATTTTAACAATCTGATTTTCCAACAAGTTAAAGGCGTAGCTATGGGCTCCAGGATGGCTCCTTCATTTGCTAATCTCATCCTGGCAGCCTGGGAAGCTAATTCTTTGGTCCACTTGCCTGGATTTAAACATACTCGCCTTTACAGGAGGTACACTGATGATGTTTTTTTTTTTGTGTGTGGGAGAGTAGTGAGCAACAGTTACTTGAATTTATTGATTCTATTCCCACATCTATCCCTTTCTTGAAGTTCAAGATAGCTAGCATTAGTAAACAGACTAACTTTTTGGACACCTGCATTACATTTAACACTGGCAATTTAACTTGGGAATCTTCTATTCACAGAAAGGACACGGTCCCTAATAATTATTTAGACTATATGAGCATGTATCCATTTTTTATGAAAAAGAATCTTGCTAGAGGTCAATTTATCCGCATTTCCAGATTAACTAGTGATGATGCATGTTTTTTACACGAGTATCTAATACTTAAAAACCTTTTATTACACAGAAGCTATCCTAGTACACTTTTAGACTCTATTATTGATGAAATTTCTGCTTCGAGACAGACTAGGTTTCCTCCTATAATTAAAAAAGGCTTTACTCCCAATAGTCAGCCTGCAGCACCTTCTTCACCTACATCTAACATAGATACTTCTGCAATAGCACAATCTTCTATTGACTCATTTGACTTTTGTAAGAATGTTGTTCCACCTGTACCTAATGATATTTCCTGCCTTACTATTCCTTCCTATCAGGAGGCTACTGGTGACTAAATCCATTTGTCTCCCATTCGTATTGATACATTTGACCAAGCCCCCTGTGTAACAACCAATGATACCATTCCTACAATACACACCCCCATATTTACTGGGTCTATGCTCCCCACCCAGCCATCACCCAGCGTTTTTTCACCTACTTCAGGTTTCTCTTTGAATACGAAATCAGACTGGAATATTAGTTTTCCTGTCCCTATCTGCAGGGATTCAGTGGATATTAAACATATTTTTATACTCTAATTGGGAAATCATCACGAACAGTCAAGAAACAGCTGTTAGGCTTGGTCAATACCCACTATTTGTACACAAACGATCTAAACCTTTGAGATGTTCATTTGAAAACAGGGACCCTCTATTTCTTTTATCCATCTCCGATGTCAACACTGACATAACATTGAGGGTAGACAACATCGGAATTTACCCATGCGGCTCATGTGTAGCCTGTAATTATATTTTAGTGCGAAATACCTTTACATTTGCACATAATAATTTTATAGTAAAACATAGAAAACATTTTGATTGCAAATCATCTTATGTGGTTTATGCAGCTGTCTGCATTTCCTGTCCTAATTTTTACGCTGGTAAAACCACTCTTAAATTGTCTGCTCGTATAAAGCAGCACTGTGCTGCAGTCAGAAACGGAGACATGAGAAATGCACTTATGAAACATAGCATAGATTGTCATAACTTTTCACAGTTTAAATTTCTAGTGTTAGACTTTGTGGATCCTTTTTGGGGGACAGTAACACTTTGCTGGAGGTTAAGGAACTCCGCTGGCAGTTTAGACTTAATGCGGAAGCTCCCCCTGGATTAAATGAAATGCTGACTATAAAATGTGCACTCAAATGATGACGCTAAAAATTAATTCTATCTACAGTTTGGGTTTGTTTCTCTACCTAGTTCTCTTTCAGTATGGTTTCATATTTCACTTGCACACTGTTGCTATATTTGATCTGTCAAAAGCTTTAGTGGTGATCTGTAGTTACTATCTGGTTTCCACAGTAACCAATGTGATTTAAATGCTGATTGGGCTTTCTGTACTTGTTATATATTGTTATCTTTTCATTTACTAATTATTGGACATGTTAACGGTTGGCACAGCCCCTTTTCAAACGTACTTATACCATTATTCTGACACTATACAGTTTATCTGATGAAGTTCTTCTTACTAATAAAGAACAAAAGCTTGACACCTGCTCCTTTGTAGTACTTCACTTTTTTATTTTTATGTAAAAGTATTGGAAGTTTAACAGTTTTATATATATATATGTGTGTGTGTGTGTGTGTGTGTGTGTGTGTGTGTGTGTGTGTGTGTGTGTGTGTGTGTGTGCGTGCGTGCGTGCGTGCATGTGTGTGTGTGTATATATGTCTGTATTTGTATTTGTATATATATATATATATATATATATATATATATATATATATATATATATATATATATATATATATATATATATATATATATATATATATATATATATCTATATATCTTCTTTTGGCTGCTCCCGTTAGGGGTTGCCACAGCGGATCAACTGTTTCCATTTCTTCCTGTCCTCTGCATCTTGCTCTGTCACACCAACCACCTGCATGTCCTCTCTCACCACATCCATAAACATTATCTTAGGCCTTCCTCTTTTCCTGTTACCTGTCAGCTTCATCCTTAGCATCTTTTTCCCAATATACTCTGCATCCCTCCTCAGCTCATGTCCAAACCAATGTAATTTTGCCTCTCTGGCTTTGTCTCCAAACCTTCCAACTTGGGCTGACCCTCTAATATACGTATTCCTAATCCTGTCCATCCTCGTCACACCCAGTGCAAATCTTAACATCTTCAACTCTGCCACGTCAAGCTCTGACTCCTGCCTTTTTGTCAATGCCACTGTCTCCAACACATATAACATAGCTGGTCTCACTACCCTCTTGTAGACCTTCCCTTTCACTCTTACTGATACTCGTCTGTCACAAAAAACTCCTGACACTCTTCTCCACCCACTCCATCCTGCCTGTACTCTCTTCTTCACCTCTCTTCCACACTCACCCTCACTCTGATCTGTTGATCCCAAGTACTTAAACTCATCCACCTTCGCCACCTCTACTCCCTGCATCCTCAACATTCCTCTATCCTTCCTCTCATTCAAACACATATATTCTGTTTTAGTCCTGCTGACCTTCATTCCTCTTCTCTCTAGAGCATATCTCCACCTCTCCAGGGTCTCCTCCACCTGTTCCCTACTCTCACTACAGATCACAATGTCATCTGCAAACATCATAGTCCACGGGGACTCCTGTCTGATCTCGTCTGTCAACCTGTCCATCACCATTGCAAATAAGAAAGGGCTCAGAGCTGATCCTTGATGTAATCCCACCTCTACCTTAAATGCATCTGTCACTCCCACCGCAGACCTCACTGCTGTCACACTACCCTCATACATATCCTGTGCCACTTTTACATACTTCTCTGACACTCCCGACTTCCTCATACAATACCACAACTCCTCTCTAGGCACCCTGTCATATGCCTTCTCTAAGTCCAGAAAGATACAATGCAACTCCTTCTGACCTTCTCTGTACTTCTCCATCAACACTCTCAGAGCAAACATTGCATCTGTAGTGCTCTTTCCTGGCATAAAACCATACTGCTGATCACTAATCATCACCTCCCTTCTTAACCTAGCTTCCGCTACTCTTTCCCATAACTTCATGCTGTGACTGATCAATTTAATCTCTCTGTAGTTACTACAGCTCTGCACATCACCCTTATTCTTAAAAATCGGTACCAAAACACCTTTTCTCCATTCCTCAGGCATACTCTCACTTTCGAAGATTTCATTAAACAATCTAGTTAAAAACTCCACTGCCATTTCACCTAAACACCTCCATGCTTCCACAGGTATGTCATCTGGACCAACAGCCTTTCCATTCTTCATCCTCTTCATAGCTATCCTTACTTCCTCCTTGCTAATCCATTGTACTTCATGATTCACTATCCGCACATCATCCAACCTTCTCTCCCTCTCATTCTCTTCATTCATCAGCCCCTCAAAGTAATCCTTCCATCTGTTCAACACACTCTCCTCGCTTGTGAGTATGTTTCCCTCATTATCCTTTATCACCCTTACCAGCTGCACATCTTTACTAGCTCGGTCCCTCTGTCTAGTCAATCGGTACAGGTCCTTTTCTCCCTCCTTAGTGTCCAACCTTCCATACAACTCTTCATATGCCTTATCTTTGGCCTTCGCCACCACTCTTTTTGCCATGCACCTCATCTCCTTATACTCTTGTCTACTTTCTTCATCTCTCTGACAATCCCACTTCTTCTTCACCAACCTTTTTTTCTGTATACTCTCCTGTACTTCTTCATTCCACCACCAGGTCTCCTTGTCCTCCTTCCTCTTTCCAGATATCACACCAAGCACCTTTCTAGCCATCTCTCTTACTAGCTCTGCTGTAGTTACCCAGCTATTCGGTAACTCTTCACTGCCACCCAGTGCCTGTCTTAACTCTTCCCTGAACTCCACCTCATAATTACCCTTTTTCAATTTCCACCATTTGATCCTTGGTGCTGCCTTCACACTCATCCTCCTCTTCTTGATCACCAATGTCATCCTACAAACCACCATCCTATGCTGCCTAACTACACTTTCCCCTGCCACCATTTTACAGTCTCCAATCTCCTTCAGACTGGCCCTTCTACATAAGATATAATCCACCTGTGTGCATCTTCCTCCACTCTTCATAGATTCATAGTTTCATAGTTTAGTACTAGGCTATCTGCCCTGGGGCATTTGTAAGCCTAGCCATAGTGATGTGGCTTTCGCCACTCCATGAAATGGTACAAAAATGCACAGAATAGATTTAGAATACTGTGCCTCTGTCTAGTAGTGACACAGTGAAGGTCCCCTTATATAATAGAATTAGTTTACTGTGCCCCTGTCTAGTAGTGACACAGATGTGACCCCTGGGGTAAACTTACGATCTCCTATCCACTCATCAAGATTTCTCTTGAAGAGAGTTAGTGAGGGGCTCTGCCTAACATGAACTGGGATTCTGTTCCAGAGCATGGGAAGCCTCTGGGTTATGAATCTATCCCTTCAGCATGTCCTATTCATACTTGTGCCGAGGTTTAAGTCTTTAGCTCTTGTGGTTCTGATGGATTTGGATTTTTTGAGGTGGAGCATGTCCATCAGTTCCTGACTGGACATGGCCTTGTACGTCAGGCACAGATCACCTCTGAGCAGGTGGTATGCTACTGAATAGAGCTGGAGTTTCTTTAGTCTGGCAGAATAAGACATATGTTGGAGACCCTTGATCCTCTTGGTGAGGTACTTTTGTGGTCTCTCCAGCTGTTGCAAATGCTGGGTGAGGTACATACCAAATGGGGAATTGTACTCAATCATGGGTCTGATGAGGGAGGAGTATAGGGGTACAATGACATCCTTGGATCTGGATGTGAATCCCTTCATGATAAGGTGTGCAAGGTAGAATGTCTTTCTAACCACTTTGGTAACATGGGTGTCAAATGAGAGGTCATTGTCGACTTGGGTCCCTAGGTCTCTGATTACTTTTTCCGTACTCAGTGGATTGCTGTCTATGTGATAATTTGTGGGTACTTTGTTTTTCCCAAAGGGGATGACTATACATTTTTTGGCATTTAGTTTAAGGCCATGACTCTGGCACCAGTTGCCCGTTTCTGTGAGGCCTTTTTGTAGGATGTATGTGTCCGCTGGTGTATCGACTATGGCGCCTAGTTTGCAGTCATCTGTGAACTTTGTCAGCCACAACCCTCCCATGTTTGTTTTAACATCTGAGAAATAAATGCTGAACAAGAGGGGTCCCAGGACAGATCCCTGTGGGACATCACTTGTGACTGGCTTTGAGTCTGACATTGCTCCAGCGATTTTAACTTTATGGGTTCTGTCCTTTAGCCAGTTTGCAACCCATCTAGTGACATAAGGGTTTACATTTAAGCTGTTGAGCTTATCTATGATGCCTGAGTGGGGTATTGTGTCGAAGACCTTAGCCAAGTCCAGGTAGGCTGTATGGACTGCTTTGCCCTCATCAATGGCTCTAGTGACTGTTTCGAATGTATGTCACCCTATGCTCCTCCCTCTTGTTAAAATACGTATTCACCACAGCCATGTCCATCCTTTTCGAAAATCCACTACCATCTGACCTTCTGCATTCCTTTGCTTAACACCATACCTACCCATCACTTCCTCATCCCCTCTGTTCCCTTCACCAACATGCCCATTGAAATCTGCTCCAATCACCAGTCTCTCACCCTTGGGTATAGTCATCACCATTTCATCCAACTCACTCCAGAATTTTTCTTTCTCATCCATCGCATACCCAACTTGTTGAGCATATGCGCTAACAACATTCATCATTACACCATCAATTTCCAGCTTTATAAACATCACTCTATCTGACACTCTTTTCACCTCCAAAACACTCTTAGCATACTGTTCCTTCAGGATAACCCCAACGCCATTTCTCCTCCCATCCACACCATGATAAAACAATTTGAACCCGCTTCCGATACACCTAGCCTTGCTCCCCTTCCATCTGGTCTCTTGCACACACAATATACCAACCTTTCTTCGGTCCATCATATCAGCTAACTCTCTCCCTATACCAGTCATACTGCCAACATTCAAAGTTCCGATCCTCACTATCACAATCCTAGCCTTTACCTACCTTCAGGCATGCCTTCCCCCTCTTCTCCTCTTTCGGCCAACAGTAGCCCAATTTCCGCCAGCACCCTGTTGGCCAACAATACTGGTAGCGGTCGTTGTTAACCCGGGCCTCGACCGATCTGGTATGTATATCTGTACTGTTGATATATACGTGTATGTATACACATATGTAAATATATATAGCTATATATATATATATATATATATATATATATATATATATATATATATATATATTTCTATACATCAAATATCTTCATAATGATCAAATAGTAAAAGTGATGACCACCAAATAGTTGAGCACAAACCATTAATTATCTGATGTTGAACGTTTACAAGCAATCATTCTGAGTATAGCTGTTACCCATTAAATCCTAAAAAGGAAAAGAGCATGTATCTCAACATAAAAAAGTACAAAATAAAAGCACAAAATATCTATGGCATATTTCTAGTTACATTATCACAATCACATGCAAAAAATGCTTCTCACCCCCCACGCTCCCTTATTTGAATATATTAACTACATGATTTTGCAACCACCATGAAAGGGCAATAAGCCCTAAGGAGTGCAATCTGTTCACATACGAAAGATGATCATTCAAATATTCGACCAAAGTTTCAAAAGTGCAGCTTCACTTGATGCTTGATCATTTGCATTCAGCCAAAGCAACTGTACCCATATATATATATATATATATATATATATATATATATATATATATAAAAACACAGAGACGAGGTATCCCAAGTGAATGCACAAACGAAACCCCAACAAGAAGGAACGAAGTTATCAAATCACAGTCCAATCTGTGTGTCACAGTCACTCAGTAGAACATTCACGGTTCAAATAGAAGTTCAAAATGTAAAGCAGAATCCCATCAATGGTAGAAATAAGTGAGTGACTGTGACACACAGATTGGACTGTGATTTGATAACTTCGTTCCTTCTTGTTTGGGTTTCGTTTGTGCATATATATATATATATATATATATATATATATATATATATATATATATATATATATACACGCATACATACAGTACATATAAGTTTGATAAATTGGATACTTTTATACATATATATATATATATATATATATATATATTGCTAATAATAATATTTATAAATCATTGACTCACAATTAATCTAAAAAAAATCTAACTTATCTTCAGTCAAGACATCTATTACATCAAACACACAAAAGTATTTGAAAATGAAAAACAGTTTCACTTTCTGATCAAAGTAAAAAAAAAACCCCACTAACTAGCAGATAAAAATTGTCTGAATAGTAGCAAATCCCTTCTTGCACTACCTTATTAATGAATGCAATCACTACCCCTACCCCTGTTTCACCCAAACCCTTAGGGCACTAAATACCCTTTCGCTAACAAGTACCCTTATATGACACAGAGACAAACAAACACATTGAGCACTCCAATCACCAGCATCCGCACATAGAGTGAGAGTACATACTGTATCTAACCACCTTTAGCAACACAAAATAAATGTTATTCTGACCAAGCTCTCCTCAAGTCTCTAAAACCCATTTACTGGAAGCTTCTGTGAACCCTAAACTTAGAAGTTCAAGTTCAATTGTTTAACAGTACCTTTTTCTGTCTACTCAGTACCATGACCCCAGTACACATGATACATTTACAGTGCACAAACCTGCCATGGGTTACGCCCCAACTAAAATCACTGATACAGCAGCAGAACAGCATATGGAACCCCTACACCTAAAATAAATACATTTACACACTCTGATACTACAAACAACTATGAAATATGGTAAAATCCTAAACAGGCATGTTAAGCATGCTACATATTGCAACAAGACCTATACAAACAGAAAAAAAAAAATAAAATTGCTCTACCATAACTCTCTTCTCTTATCAGGTAAAGTTTTGCAACCTAATAACATAATTCTCTTCCTTCAGGTACTCCCTTGATATCTGCATCCTGTCCTCTCTCCTTAACTAACTCAAAAACATGGTTTATAATGCTATTTAAAGGTTAGTACAGTACTGTATGTTTGTGTTTTGAAGAAGTCTCTAATAAAAGTGAGACAAAAATGCTCAATTTCACAGGAATACATTTGGTCAGCCTTCTTTTTGTTTAAGGTTCTCTCTCCATAACTACCCCTTGAATCTGCAATTCAGTTCTATAAGCCTTTAAATATCTGCAGAGCTACTCACACCAGTAACAAGCTTACCGTCCCATCTCATTTTTAAGAATAATCTACTACTGAAACTTTGCATTTATCCGGTCGTAACCATTTGCAAGTTCCTTAAAAAGTCATCTCTTGCCACTGACAGCATCCCTTTCTTCTAGCTCAAAGGACCATCACCGTCAACTATTCAGAGTCTGTTCACATAATTAGATCCATAAAAAGTTTCACATCCCCTGACACTGACAACATTGAATACTTCTTCAGAAAGGAGGGTCTCCACTGACCTTGGACCCTACAGGCCAATCTCCACTATACCCCCTTTATCTAGAATACTAGAAAATATGTCCACAGGTAACTACTTCATCACCTCACTGCTAAACGCTTTCTTTCATCCTCACAAATATGGTTCAGATCAAGTCATAGCACAGAGTCTGTACTACTCCCGTTTTCCAAGACTACTGGGACTTGAAGGATCCAATCAATTAAAGGTCAGTTTCTTAATATAATGCTGATGCAAAATGCATTCATGAGAATACTTATAGAAAGGTTGGGGAAGAAACTCCTGAGAATAATAGATGAGGCTCAGGTGGGTTTCAGTAAGGAAAGATCATCCACAGATCACTCAAGGCTGTTATTAAATTTTCTGGTGTAGGAAGAAAGGGATGTCCAGAGAAAACATAAATTATTTACTGAATGTACAAAAAAATTTTGGCATTGTTATCCTGAGTTTATTTTGAAGGTGTTATAGCAATTGCAGCAAGCACTAGGGAAAAGTAATCACTTGAGAGGAGTTGAAACTCTACATAACAGTCCGTAGTTCAGAGTACAAATTAATGGGGCAAGTAATGTAAGACAGACTTGAGCTGAGGAGCCCAGCAGGAATGCCTCGTTTTTCAGAGTCATTTTCTTATAGACATGGAAAAACTGGTATCAAAAATAGATGGATATTTGAAGGAGAAAGGTGGGGAACCAGGCTATAGTAGAAAATAACATTCTTTCTGATAATTGCATAGTTTTACTGGAAGTTGCTGACAATTTTACCTGGGGGGTGTTTACGATTTTCAGTAAGTTTGATAAGAAGTTGGGGTTCTTCTTCTACCCTAAAATATCATATGTTTTTGGGGCTACTGAGTTCTTTGGAAAGGAAAAATATTTAGGATTAAAGGTGTATCTGATGTGAAGTAAATCGCTGAGAAGAACTGGAGGGCACTTGGAGAAAGCAAGAAGGATGCTGGATAAATGGATGTGGAAGATTAACCTGCTAAGTCATTGAACTGAAGTGGTCAAGGTTTTGACATTGCCTTTGGTGTTATAATGTTTGAGGCATGTATCAACCAGTTCATAGGATAAAATGCTAAAGGAGTGATAAAGAATATGTGACACGTTTGCTTGGAGGGGAAAACATGTTAAGATTATCAATGACAGATTTATGACAGGACAGAATACAGGGGGGCGGGGGTAAAAGAAGACAGGGGAATTGGGTATTACAGACTTGAAAGGCATGCCTCTGCTACCAATATAGAGCAAAAACTCAGGGGGGGTATAGATGACAGTACATTATTGTTTGTAATGTGGGAGAAAAAGCAGGAAGAGAGTAAGGCCTGGCTTGGAAAGTAGAAAGAAATTCAAATAGAGATATCAACAGATGGTTGAGGGTAACTGCAACTGATAGAGTTTGACTATATTAAGATATTTCATATGTAAGAGGTATTGGGGGTGTGGCCAAGATGGTTAAATAAAGGCAGCAACTGGGGAAACCTCTGTGACTGAAAACTTTTTTCTGACAGAAAATTCAATTAAAAATTAAGCATTTGGAGATCCTTATTTAAGTCCCCAATAGTAAGATAAAAGTTTTATGGTTTGAAATTCTTCAAAAGTTGTAATTTTCCTGTCAGAATTTCATCTGCTTAGCTAAGAAAGAAGAGACTACAACACGAGCCACTTAAAAAATAGTACTCAAGGTTCTTCTGTTGAAAAAGATATCCCGTCATTATTATCTAACACACAGGATGTATTGATAAAAATGGACAGACTGGATACTAAAATAGAAAGTTTTAAAGCAGAATGCAGAAAGAAGATGGACCATTTAGAAACTGTTCTGAAACAACAAAGTGTACAAATTAGTAGCATATAAGAAGCTTTAAATGACCATGAAGGGAGAATAACTGAAGGAGAATCTCAAACTGAATTCCTTTTAGGACAAAATAACTGTGTTATAGATAAAGCTGATGATTTAGAAAATAGACTGAGACAAAGCAATACCAGAATATATGCCATACCTGAAAAATATGAGGGGCAGAACATAATAAATGTTTTAACAGCTTGGTTGCATAAAATCTTGACCTTACCCCTTAACTGAAACATTATATTTTGGGATAGAAAGGGCTCATAGATCTTTGGTAACACCTTCAAAAAAAGGAAAACTCACCTCCACATTCAATAATAATTAAATTTATGTTCAGCATGGAAAAAGATCAAATATTAAAAGCATATGGTCTAACCTACCTATTAAAATAGGTGAACATCTAATCAGATTTGATAATCCCTGGGATTCAGTCAACTCCATGTAGGCTTTGCGCGAAGCCTACATGGAGTTTATGTGTATGCACTCTGATGCGTGGTGACCAACAGCGCTAATTACATATTCATGCCACACACTGCATTTAAATGTAAACAAGTCCAGTTTTGTGGCTGGCAACAGTGTTGCTGACCAGGAAGCCATGAAAAGCAACACAGATAGAAAACCTGGTTACCTCAGAACATGGTAGGTTAGTGGGATTGCACAGAATGCTACAATGATTACCAAGGCTTAACATATAGTTATCTATATGTTCCAAACACAATACAGGATAGTGTATACAGTGCAGAGTATTGTGAAATCCCATTCCTGACATTCTGTACAGAAGGTGTGTAAATAACCTGTAAGGGTACATGTACTGCCATGTAAAATAAACATTCAGGGGAAGTGTGTGTATTGAATAGGGACCCACAGGTGAATTGTAGAAATAAATACAGGGAAAGAGGACAGGTGAAACAACCTAATGTACAGATGAGGGCATGTCAATGGAAAAAAGTTGTAGCAGCAACACCAATCACATATCAATATGGTACAGTATGGACTGCATAGTGAAAATGTGTATTATGTGACTGTCACACAAGGTGACATAACAATGAGGAAGATATCTTGGTGAGATAAGCATCCTTACATGAACAATGGTAAGGACATCTACCGGGGATGTTATAGACAATTTGGGTAGGGTGTATATTGTAAAGCTGTCAAACTGATTTGCATGAATATGAGTGTAATCTCAGCAGAGGTCTCCAACAAATGGGACACAGGTAAAGGCTCATGGACAACAGTAAAAAAAGCATGCACACTCATGGACAATATCAAAATAATACCAACAGTAATCCCATGTGTTTGACATAACGTGCTATTCTAAGTGATCAGAAATTGTTCTTCACTAACACACTTGTACAACTATTATGATATTGTCAGCAACCTATGAGAGTAATCACGCACAACATCCTGACACTGTAATATCTGCTGGAGGTGTGAGGAGGGACACTGCCATTCGTGTATGTGACATCATGATCAATAAAGGCTAGTTGACTGATGTGCATGACATACATATATATTGCACAATCCATACTGTCATGAATGTTACCTATGCCATCAATGTTGCCAGACAGCTATGTATGTACTGTGTGCATCACTGGAACAGGTATCACACATGCATCTGGTGTAACAATGTGATGGGAGTTCCACACCATCAGAGAGTAATGTTTATGCAACAAAAAGAATACTTAGGTATGGCCAATAAGATGTGTGACAACTCACTATGGCAAGGGTGGTACACTTCAGTTATGCATCACTGGAATATGTGTAGGGAGGTACATGAAGATGGGTGCATTGTACTCAGTTATTGGTGTGATGAAGGCTGTGAACTATGGAAGTCTTATGGCCTTTGATGTGGATGCCCTTCACATTTGCAGGAGTTGTGTTACATACAAAGGAGTAGTCAGCACTGTGGCCCCATGCTTGTGGATGCTTCACATACCATCTACCCCAGGAAAAAGGTCACATAGTTATTGGTCTGCTTATAGGGTGTGATGTCTACATGATCCTTGGGCTCTGTGTTTGTTTTCATGATGTAACAAATCCCCCCACCCCATGTTTTTGTTTCATTGCAGTTGTTGTCATGGCTGTGGCAGCAATTTTGGCATGTGTTGATACTGCCTGTAGTATACTAATATCACAGTTGGAATCTATGATTACCCACAATCTGTAGTCCTTCAGACAGCTGTTTGGATAGAGGATGCGTATGTCATTTGTGACATCAGTGACTTAAATAATGGACAGTAAAGAGCCTAGCAGACCACCCTGATGTATGGAGCTCATCACTGGACCTGAGATATAGGTCACTTCACACATGTCAACATATTTAGATGCCACGTATGTGATCCACTGGTCTACTCACTTGTTGATATAGGTGTTTATGGACACATCTGACAGTGCTGAGTGAATACTTCAGTACGTATTTGTGTCAAATGCCTTGGGTTTTTCAAGTTCAAAAGGATGATAGTGTTGTCATCATGCATGCCCTCGATGACCTCTCTGAGGACATCTAACAGATGTAACAGACATGATGTAGTATTAACAACTCACACAGGTCTGTTGCACACAGCCGGGATATTACTAGTGTCCATTTAGAAAAGGTCCATGATGACATGTTGGCCTACTTCACAGATAAGGAGAGTCAGGATGTGCCTATACATGCATACATGCATGCATCTGGTGCTGCTCCCCAATGCAGATGAATGCATGTTGATGTACACCCTTCTATGGGAACATAGTCTGTGCAGAGGGTGTGTTGATGTGTGTATTCAACAGTGTTAGGAAGGTGCATGTGCTAAGTGATGCTATAGGCAATCTCTGATGTTGTCACAATCAATTGATTCTGTGTGATAGGCCTGGATGAAGGTAAGACAGTGCATACTGTCTATCTTTTATCAGTCCTAGGGCTTGGACGCAATCCCCCATGCAGGTATCATTGAGAAACTCTCCCAGCTGGGGATTAACCCTTACGTCACTAGATGTGTAACTAGTTGGCTCACCAATAGAACAGTGCCAGGTCCTTCGTTGACTATATATATTTTATATTTGCATTTTTAAAAACATTAATTTACATATTCTTGTGCGCATATTTATTAATAGGAAGTTGTGATGTATAAATAAGGATCAGAGCAATGTATGTTCTGTAAAATGAATTTTTTTAGCATAATAATTTTTTTGTTTAAGTTTTTATTTTTGCAAAAATTTTTATGGAGAGTGTTATAATGAATTAGCTGGTGTAGCCAGGCCAGTATGGCACATTAAATATAAACAATAATTCATGATTTTGTCATTACAAAATCCTGCGATATTCTTACATTGATTATAGCTTTAAAATTTAATTGTGTTCTGCAGTCACATGTTTGGTGGAGAGTTCTATATAAATGGTTCCCTTCTAGTGTATAATCCATCTTGATAAAGCTTGGTATTGAGCCAAGCGAAAGCGCTCGATTTCAGTTTTGTTTTTTGGATGTGATTTCAAGTCCTTTTCTGGTCAACGAAGGACCTGGTACTGTTTTTAAAGTGGATGCGATTAAGTTATTTTTTGCTACTATCCTACAGACTGGTTCCTTTTACTGTGGATTTACTGCTTTGGTGCTTTTGTTCCAATTCTGTTTGTCACCAATAGAATACATACTGTGAAAATTGGTGAATCAACCTGTACCAGTAGAACTGTCATCTTTGGCGTACCCCTGGGATCTGTGCTTGGCCCTTTACTGCTTGGAATCTATTTCTCATCAGTTCAGGTTAAAGTATTTGGCCTTTGGCTTACTGTGTTTGATGATTCTTGCATATTGGGTGCAATCATTGAGCCCACCAATGATGATATAATACAGGAGGGGCTAACGCAGAAAAATGATTGGTGACACACAGTCTACAGATAAATTCAAAAATCTGTCTTTTTTTGTTGTTCTACAAAGTGGAATTCCCTGCTATTTCCAGCATTGACAACAATCCCAGTATACTGAAACCCAGTGATGCAAGATGTGGGAATACACATATCTAGCAATCTGAACTTTAATCACCAAGTGTCTACAGTGGTATGGAAAGACTATGTTGTACACATCATAAGTCATGCCATCATATTCAGATCTGAGGATTATATAACAGCATTGTACTTGAACCTCATCAGAACACTAATAGAGTATAATGCTCTTGTTTGCATGTACCTCACCAGACACATGTAGCAGCTGGTGAGACCACAAAGGTTTCTCAGCAAGAAAACATAAGGCCTACAAACCATGCTATGCTGTATATGGAGAGACTAAAAGCCACATCACTGTAATTTGTATCATATAGGATGGGGTGACTTCTGCCTCACCTCCAGGCCAGTCTCTGATCCTGCTCTGGTGGGAATAGTGCACATTCACAAATCAGATATAGGTGATGGCATCAGCAGTGTCTGGTGAAGAAAATATGGTAATAGCAGTGCCCCACATGCTGGTATAAAAGGTTTTCTCTAATGTCAAGCAAATGCACAAACACACAAATATCCCAGTTGACTGCAGTGAGAACAGAACCTCTAACTATCTAATTACACAGATTACAGAACTCTGTATTTAAGGCAAGCTCCACAGCTCAAGTCTGGCTTGGAGTGTTTCAGATAACACTTTCTAGATGATGACATCAGCAGTGTCTGCTGAGGAGAATATGGTAATAGATGTGTCCCATATATTGGTGTAAAAGGCTCTTTCTAATGTTAATTAACTGCACAAGCACACACCCCAGTTGAATGCAGTGAGAACAGAACCCCCTGTCTATCTAATTACACATACTACAGAACTCAGTACCTTAAGCAAGCACCACAGCACATGTCTGACTTTTATAAGGCTGCAGGACAACCTATAGTGGATAATATCAGCACTGGATATTGGAGAAAAGATGTTGGGAAGCCTGTATGAAATGGATGTGTAGTCATGACCAACTGTCAAAATAGTGTCAATCTATGGGATTGGAGTGGTAACTGTAGGATATACACTTATGCTCCTCTGGTTAGATATTCAGACACACACACACACACACACACACACACACACACACACACACACACACACACACACACACACACACACACACACACACACACACACACACACACACACACACACACACACACACACACACACACACACACACACACGCACACAGCCGACTGTAATAAGAACAGAACCCCTTACTTATCTAATTACATAGACTACAGAACTCAGTACTTTACGTAAGCACCGCACTACAAGTCTGATTTTTACAAGGCTGCAGGGCAACTTTAGTGGATGACATCAGCACTGGATGTTGGAGAGAAGATGTTGGGAGGTCTGCATAGGTTCATAGGTTCATAGGAGGTTAGTAGGCTAATGGCCCTAGGACCTTTACACGCCTAGTCATGTAAAAACCCCGAGTACCTTACTGACCATAGTTAGATGGTCTTTGTTAGCAGAGTTATTTTGTGATCAGCACTGGCTGCCCCTGTCTATGAGGGACATAGGTACCTCCCCTGGGGTGAATTTACAGTCACCCATCCAGTTGTCAAGGTTGCACTTGAATAGGGTCATTGAGGAGCTCTGCTTTACATAGAGTGGGAGCATATTCCAGACAAGCAGCAATCACTGAGAGGTATATCTGTCTCTCCAGGGTTCCATTCAGAATGTCGAAATTCTGAAATCTCGAATTTTTTATGGTCGAGACCATATGATCGAAGTTTCAGAATGGGAGATTTTCCTTTTCCTCACTGTAGTGTGATCTCAGAGTTGGTATATTTAAGTAGCGGGGGTGTGGGGTGCAGCCCCCCACATGGGGGGTGTAGGGGGGCTTGCCCCCCTGCATAAACATCTAAGTAGTTTTTTTAGGAGGGATTTGTTTCAGAATTTCAATATTCTGAAACATCGATCATATGGTTTCGATCATATGAGATTCGATGTTTCGGAATTTTGAGATTCCGAACTGAATCTGTTTCTCGAGCATGTTTTGTTTATGTCATAGGCTAGGTTGACATCCTTGGATTGGGTTATTCTTGTCCCATTTGATTTGCAGATGCACAGCATTTCCATTAGGGCATGGTTCAAGACTGCTCTGTAGGCCAGGTACGTCACCTGTCAGCAGGCTGTATGATACTGAGGACAGTGATAGGGCTTTCAGTCTTTCCATGTATATCATGTTTTGGAGGCCCTGGATTCTCTTGGTAAGAAACCTCTGTGGTCTCTTCAGTTGCTGCTGGTGCCTGGTGAGGTACACACAAATGGCAGCATTGTACTCAATTAGTGGCCTGATAAGGGTCGAGCACTTTTAGCATTTCACTGATGGTTTGTTAGCAAAATGCATCATTTGCCTGTTCTTTTGGTAGTGGGGGAGCAAAGTTGCATTTCTGTTTTGGCACAAACAAGGATATGTTGCTATTGTTAGTCTCCTTGTTTTGCATCCAGTCTTGCTTTGTGTGTGAATGTAATATGTTACAATCACACAATTCCTGTTTTTCATATTTCAATATCTTGACTGTTTTATGTTTCTCCAGTGGGTAATAGTAAAATGCTACCTTTTCTGTTTTATCTGGAAACAGGTATTTTTTAGTTATGTGATACTTATGTGTATTATCTTTCTGTTGTGTTTTAGGTCACCTAGCACTATGGCACCCAGGCGTCTCATCCCTAAACCCCCCCCCTTTAGTGATCCTGAGAATCAGGTAATTGTGGAAGCTTTTAGGCAACATGATGCCTTTTTGCTTGAGAGGGGACATGTAGATATGTTAGGCAAAATGCAAATTTAGCAACAGATAGTTGTTGATGTGAATGCAGTTGGCAGCCACAGCAAGACATATGATCAGGTCTGTCATAGGGCCACTGACATGACCTCATCTGCACAGAGGAGAGCAGCTGCAGTGGCCCATGATTAGACGGGTACTGGGGGGTCTGATACAGAACCACCACTAACAGCAAATGAAGAGTTCCTGTCCACTGTCAGTGATCCAGACAGCACCCAGGAAAGTGCAGAACAGCATGTCCTTGACATTGGTGCTACTGTTTCAGGGACAGCAAATATGACCTAGGAGGGGGTTCCAGGTAGGCTTTTGTATCTCAATTGCTAAATACTGTTGTATAGTAAAACATTTACAGCAATACGTTACTTCTGTTTAACAATAAATTGGTTTGTGGGGGTGTAGATTGCTACAGTTACTAACACATTCTGATTGATTACACATGGGCTTAGGTTGGACTTGTCATTCAACTTCATGTTGAAAGTATAGTTAATGGACATATAAAGGGCAAAATGTTTTAACCCTGTGTTACTGACAATTGTGATTATGTTGTCCTTAACTTTTGTTTAACTTCTTCCAGGACCATTGTCCATGCGAAGCATAGCATAAACTGCTTATGGTAAGCCAAATAGCTTCTTTGTCAGTGGTGAAGAGCAGTTTAAACAAATATATAACTTTTACCTTATATCTGATGTGGGTGTCAGGACTGTTGTGTGTATTGCTGTACTGTCTAAAGTAGTGGCACCACTGTTAGTTTGTTAGCATACATTTGACTATAGTAGTGTAGCTATTAACTTTTTCCTGTGTTTGTTGCGTATTATAAATACCAACAAACAACTAAAACTATTAAATAAAGCAAAAATCCGAGCGATGTAGTAGTAATACCAGTTAAGCATTTATTCAGCACATCACATCCGGTACCTCAGCATTTCACCTTCAAAGGATAAAATCAATTGCATAAACCCACTTATTTTATACCTAGTGCCCCTGCTAACTTCATTAAACACATATGTTGCCATTTAAATATTCAGCATACTGACATACTTTAAATATGTTACATTCTCACAAAAAATTACTAATTGTAATAAGTTTTGATAAATTAACAAAATGCATTACTAAAAATACATAAATAAATGCATTCCATTTGTAATTGTGTTGAATTCCAACTACCTTATACTCAGATTAACTTTGAGATTTAAACCTTTTGGATGAAGTGCCGCAAAATTCAGGATCATCTGACTTTCTAAATCTAATAACTTTAGTACAAAATCACCTCCTCTATGCATAAAAGGTTGACTCAACAAACAAAAAATGAGAGGTTCATCAGACCTACCATGTACAGAATGGAAATGCTTGGCAACAGGACTGCTCATTTTCCTATTTCATATGTCCCCCAGTGGTCCAACACTCTTACTTTCGCCATTATTTTCATCTGCCCTATGTACCACTTCATACTGCTACATCCACAGCCCAAAATGTACACCACCCCACAAGAGGTGCAACTAAAATGTCCCTTGGAAGCAAATTTCATACCATTTATAAAAGTACCCGACAATTTTTTTTAATTTATTGCAAATCTTACAATGCTCACAGGGAAATGTTCCCATTGGTTCATGCTCATTGTGAGAACCAAGATGTTTGAAACTAAGCAGCTCTTTAAGATTTAAAACTCTTCTGTATGAAAATTTAAAATTCTTAGGAAATAATTTGCCAACCTGCTCATCCAAATACACCAAATGCCAAGATTCCAACATTAACCTTCTCATAATTTCAGAAAAAGGAGAATATTTGGTAACAAAATAAATGTCCTTGTTGTTATCTGCTGGTACAAGTACTGTATGCTGCTTATGACTCAACATTCTCCAAGAAAAATCTCTATGCTGTTTATGACTCCCAACATTTTCCAAGAAAAAATAACCACCAGAAGATTTTGCCTTACAATATGCCCTATCACCACAAACTTTCTTTCCTGCCATACTTAAAATGTCCTCGTTGTAACCTCTACTAGATAACCTGTCCACAACTTCCTGTAAATGTTTACTCTTTAATCTTTCTCCAGAAGCATTCCGCAAAACACGTTTACATTCCCCAAAAGGTAAAGACTCAATGAGATGGGGAGAATGAATACTAGAAGCATGCAAGAAATTGTTTGCAGATGTGGGTTTATGGTAGGGCTTAAATTGAATATTACTGTGCTCATCAACATAAAACTTTATGTCAACAAACTGAATTCTCACATTATTTTGCTCAAAAGAAAATTTCAGGCCATGGGAATTCCTATTCAACTTCTCCAAAAAAAGAGACAACTTATGTATGGGGCCCTTATAAATAAAAAAACAGATCATCAATGTACTGTCTGTATAATACAACACTATTCATGAAAAATTCTGTATTACAGATGAATCTTTTTTCATATTCCCCCATATAAATGATAGCATACAATAGAGCATATGAAGTCTCCATGGCCGTTCCCTTCTTTTGCAAGAAAACCTAATTTTCAAACAAAAAAGGCAAAAATACCAAGGTCACGGATGTGATGTGCTGAATAAATGCTTAACCAGTATTACCACTACATTGCTTGGGCTTTTGTTTTGCTGCTTATTATCACAGGTGATCCTGACAGTGGAAGTGTTGAACTCTTACCACCTGACGTCAGAGTATTGTCATACTCTGATGATAATGGTAGCCAAAAAGAGGCACAGTGGGGGGTGCAGAGGTTGAATCTGACACTGAGGTTGATATTCAGCCATCCCTTGTAATTCCATCGGACACATCCAATAGGCCTACGCCAACCCATTCCAGTGAGCCCTCAGATACTGGACAGGTGAAGGGTGAGACACTCAGTTAGGAAAGTGTGGTCACTGTGGCTTCAGTGCCTGTTGACTCTGGCCATAGCCAAAGTGTGGACAAGGTGCCACACAGGAGGGTTGTTAAGGGTGCTTAGAGGAGGCCTTCATCCTTCACTGAATCAGGTGTGTCTTCCCGTGCCAATTAACACATGTTTAGGGCTATCATGGAGGCACAGGCATGTTCCCATAGGTCCTTCAAAGAAATGTTTAGGGTTGCAGATGTGGCGCAGGCTGACATGCATGACTGCCTCGACCGTATTGCCGATTCAATGGAGCAGATGAATGACAAGTTCGAATGGGCAGTGTCTGTAATGGAACATCTGCCTGGAGGGGGGTGGCATCCTCATAGGCATAGGTCAGCCACATCAACTGCTGTTAGCTGATGTGGCTGTGCCCAATCACACTCCCATAGTGGCACTACTTCCACTGCTCCATCAGTGCTTGAGGTGTCCACAACCAGATGTGACAGGCCATGGGATCATGGTCCTGGGCATCCTTGTGAGGGAAACTCATCCAGCATACATCAGTCATTTTCAGGTAGCAGCAGTTCATCTGACCATGGGCATGGACATGCCAGTACAACTCCTGGCATAGCCAGTTCTCAAGGATGTGTATGACAATGATGATCTGCCACCTCTACCACTCACAGCTCACACCTGTCCAACATACCAAGCTGTAGAGCTAGCGCAGAGCTTGGCTGTGTTTATGCAGACACTCACACACCAGTTTTACCTAAAGGAACCATACAGACACACAAAGACACACACACACACACACACACACACACACACACACACACACACACACACACACACACACACACACACACACACACACACACACACACACACACACACACACACACACACACACACACACACACGAGTTACGTAGTTCAGCCGTGAAGCTTAAAGCTCATTTTGTCTCACTGGCCATTTATTACTTCCTCCAAATGTCTGCCTGCCTCTTTTTCTTACTCACACACACTTACCAACCTTTTGTGTCAGCCTAGGCTTCCTGCCTACCCACACACACACACAAAACACCCTGTGCAAGTGATGATAACTATGCCATATCCCTGTTTTCTATATTTTGGATTCAAGGATACATAACATTTGTGTCTGATGCTCAGCCCTCAGGGTGCATATTTGGCTTAGTGCTTAGTATTGCGTTCGTGATGTTGATTAGGTAATTGTACCTTTGACTTACATTGGCCTTAGAAAGTTAGACAGTTGATAAAATCAAACATTTTTTGCATCAGTATTGTTAATGATCTTGTGGGGGTATGAAGTCTGAAACTGAAATGTGTCTCATTACTTTCCAGCTTCTCTCTTTAATGATTTTCCAGTAGAATAGTATGGTGCTAAACTGAGGACATTCGGTGACCATCAGTATTTTGAGAGGTATGAATTTGTGAATCTTTGATGGTCGAGTCCTACTACTTGAAAATGTACACATATAAATTACATAAGTCTCTGCTGTCACATGTTAAAGTAATTTCTGTACAAATCAACCACCTTTTACTTGCTTGCATTAACAAGTAACAACATGGAAGTATATATCATTAATTTGTATTATTAAACAATGCAATCTAGGTTCAACACTTACCTTGTACATCCAGCAGTTGCAACAGTTTTAGTTCAGGGCTGACTCTGTCTGATGCTAGCAGTACACAACCATTACATAAATAGGTAAAGGTTGTGAGTGTTGCCTGGCATCAATGTTACTATATGTATGTGCATAGGAGGAAAATTGTAGCCCTTTAGGTGGTGAATGAGTGTGCTATGCATGGCATCTTAGCCAATGCAAAGTCATATTGAGCACGGCTACATCTGACTAAACCCAAAGCAGCTGCTGGATCCCCCTCTGACCTCTCACCTGTGTGTGGCTGTGATGACCTTGCCATTGGTGGTGGGATGTGTGCCCCTTCCCCTTGTTGATCCTGCTAAATCTGATTTCTCAGGATGATGTTGTGTAGCATAGTACATACAGTGAATATTTCAATACATGTATATTCATTGTACTGCAGGGCTCCCCCAGATGTAGCTAGGTACCAGAACTGTGACTTCAGCAGCCCAAACACATTCTCTTATGACATTTCTGGTTTGAGTTTGTGCCTCATTATGGTGTTCTTCAACATGTATGTGTATGCATTTTTGATGGGTGTCATCAGCTACAGTTCCAGTGCATAATCCGCATCTCCCACTAAATGACCCTCTGGGATATCCCCCATAGATCTCTAGATATCTGATATAGTTAGGAGATGTGCCAGATATGTGAGTCGTGATAACTGCCTGGGTTGCCAGCACACACATTCAAGATGATTCCCTTTGCAATACACATGACTGGCAATTAACACAGTGGAAGCCCTATTTATCTTCCCTGTTCCCCAGGTGGTGCCTTAATTTCTATATGTGTGCACTCTATGGCATCCAGTATTCCAGGGTAGTGTGCTACAGGGTAGAACTCCTGCATATTTGTGGCCCTGTCCTCAGGAATACAGGGGAAATATATGTTGTCACTGGCATTGTAGCACAGCATTCAGGAATTGATGGAGGATCCTGGATGCTGATGCCTGTGACGCCCCTGGCTTGTCCACTGTTGGTCTCTGAAAGGTTCCTGTAGCTAAAATTCTAAGTGCTACACATACCTTTGTTTTCACTGGTATGGGTTCCCCTCAGTTTGCTTTGGCTCTGAGATGAGGATGACAGAGATTGCAGAGTTCCTGTAGTGTGTCTGTATCCACTCTGTAGTGCTCTACAATTTCCATGTCATGTAGATTGTGATAAGTTAAATGGGGTCTGAAAACTCTTCTCCTTTTTGGCCTTTTCTATTAGCTGCAGCAGCAGCAGCAGCATCGACTTCAGTCTGTTGCACATATACATGAATTAAAGCAACAGCATCCCCTAACATTGTTTCTGTGCAGACTCCTTTCTGTTACTATATTCCAATAGGTTTTGGAATTTGCAGGGAAAACCAGCAGTGAGTTTACACAGTTGCTAATAGTTTGTTGAATAACTCCTACATTTTGGATTGGTTGATTAGCATACATTTCAGCTGCTTATGCTGTAATTAGCATGCCACAACATTTACATTGTTTTCTTGGCTGTGCACACCATGTAGAGCTGCTTACTAAATCTAAAACAGTGTGTTACCATGTGTGAGCTGTGGAGCAACCTGCACATGATGTAAATGGACTGTGTAAGTTTCATTGAATTTGGCCAAATGACTGTTCCAGTCAGGTAATGAGTAAAAGGAGCACCTGCTTGCCACTGATTAAAGAACTTAAAAAGAATAATATTACTGCTACTTTATTGTCTCCTACAAAGAAAAAAAATCCTTCTTCCTGAAAGAATCAAAATAATAACACACGTCTGTTAATAAAACTAAAATTCTCAAAAACACTGAAGAACTGGACTGAAATGCTTTATCCCTAAAGAGACAGAGTGAGCTGAAATCATGGAAAGCTACTTCCAAAGTCAAAAAGCTTAAAAACAAGTGACTTTTATTTTCTGACTACATGAATTTTATCTATTGAAATAATAGATTTACCCTTTAATCAAAGGATTTATTTAGCACCTTAAGCTTAAAGTGAAATATAAGTACGTATATATGCTTTAAAATAAGTATTCTGCATAATAGGGAATCCAGATATTTAATCTTACTATATCTGTAGTAAAGGACTTAAATATATTTCATTTGAGCTAAACATATAAATGCATTCTTAAATGATAATGATATATTTCTCTTAATTAGAATGCCATTAAATTATAATTTATAGAATTTGAAACTTTAAACCTATATAAGATAAGAACTTTATTTATTTTGATTCAGTATGTGAATTATAGAGTTAAATGAATGCCATATGTAAGCATTATAGTGATTAGTAGTGTTAGCAACTGTGTTTTGTATGTTCCTTTATAACACTTTCCTTTCACAGGTTGCATATGAAACAGACAGCACTTAAAAACAAGATCCATGTGAAAAGAACACCTTAGTTATAGAAAACTAATTGATTCTTACTTGCTTGCTTACTTCCTGATTGCTTCTCAAGCTGTTTTGATGAAAACCCATGTCTTTGAGGTGGTCAAAGTTCAGCATTGATATTTGTGAAAGCAGGAAGTGAAAGAATTGCAGTTATGATGATGAAGAGACAAGAACTGAACTACACTTCAAATGTATATGTGAGAAGTATGCCGAAAATAACTTTTAACTTTAAAAATATCTATTTTAGAAGTGATCGATTAGAAACACAAGACTTATAATAATATTATGCACTGTACTATCTCTGATGTGTGGGCTCACTTGCACTTTACTGAATGATAAATCTGGGCCAGGTGCCCATTTACAGTGGAAACCCAAGGAGAAAAGTTCCAGTTGCAAACAGTTTGCAATACATAAAATTCACACTCCAAGGTAGAGAAATTAAGATACACAAGGTCAGGAAATATATAAGTAAGGTACATACACATAATAATAATAGACAAGTAGTAATATAAAAAAACATTTTTTAGTAAAAATATATACAGCCATTGAGCTTTCAATTGAGAGAGATTGTGTTTATATCTATATATCACATCTCCTCTCTCTCTCTCTCTCTATATATATATATATATATATATATATATATATATATATCTGTGATAAATATCTGGATCTCTCTCTATCTCTCTCTCTCTCTCTCTCTCTATATATATATATATATATATATATATATATGTATATGGATTTAAGGAAATTTTAGAGTATTTACATAATTCCACTATATATGATGAAATTAAAAGAATACAAGTGTTACCTGAAGGAATGCATAGAGGGTTTTCTATCACTGAATGATAATAGCCAGGTTAATAAAGTCATATTAGGGGATTCCTTAAAAATGCATACTAAGGATAGAATGTGAAGATGGTCTAGTAATAACATGAAAAAGTGGGACAAAGATTTCTTTGAAATACAAGATGATAAACATAAAGTGAGTTTTGAACAACAATCAAAGAAATTATATAATACTGAAAGTATTTAAAAAACTAATGACAGAATATCAAAACATTTTAACACCTAAAGTAGCAGTAGCTCTAGAAAAATTAATAATTTATGAAATGACCCCTAGAAATTTCCACAGATTAGCTAATTGAAGTAAGCAAAAAAGCACAGATCAGTAATATTAGAAATCCCTGTGCAAATAAGCTTACTTCAGATATACAGAAAATACTTAAAATCTTTAAAATATTCCATTAGGACCTTAATAAAAATAACAGTTTTGAGGGTTGCAAAATTGATAAGTATTTAAAGAAACATTATGAATAAATGTAATGATCAGCAAATGTCACTATTAAACCTATTACCCTAACTGTAGTTAAATATGTTTAAAAAAGGTAAAAATGGCAATTCTCCACTATTAGATGGTTTAAGAATAGAATTATATAATTTGCTTCCATTAAAAACCCAGCCACTGGAGATGCACAAGCCAGTGCATTTCTTTGTGCCGGTCGAAAGCCCGGATAAATAGGGAGGGTTGCATCAGGAAGGGCATCTGTCAAAATTTTGCCAAATCATACATGTGGACAACAGTACAGATATACATACCAGATCTGTCGTGGCCCAGGTTAACAACGACCGCCACCAGTACTCTTGGCCAACAGGGTGCTGGCGGAAATTGGGATACTGTTGTCCGAAGGAGGAGAAGAGAGGGAAGGCATGCCCAAAGGCAGGTAAAGGCTAGGACTGTGATAGTGAGGGTTGGAACTTTGAATGCTGGCAGTATGACTAGTATAGGGAGAGAGCTAGCTGATATGATGGACAGAAGGAAGGTTGGTATATTGTGTGTGCAAGAGACCAGAGGGAAGGGGAGCAAGGCTAGGTGTATCGGAGGTGGGTTCAAATTGTTTTATCATGGTGTGGATGGGAGGAGAAATGGCATAGGAGTTATCCTGAAGGAACAGTATGCTAAGAGTGTTTTGGAGGTGAAAAGAGTGTCGGATAGAGTGATGTTTATAAAGCTGGAAATTGATGGTGTAATGATGAATGTTGTTAGTGCATATGCTCCACAAGTTGGGTGTGCGATGGATGAGAAAGAAACATTTTGGAGTGAGTTGGATGAAGTGGTGATGACTGTACCCAAGGGTGAGAGAGTGGTGATTGGAGCAGATTTCAGTGGGCATGTTGGTGAAGAGAATAGAGGGGATGAGGAAGTGATGGGTAGGTATGATGTTAAGCAAAGGAATGCAGAAGGTCAGATGGTTGTGGATTTTACAAAAAGGATGGACATGGTTGTGGTGAATATATATTTTAACAAGAGGGAGGAGCATAGGGTGACATACAAGAGTGGAGGAAGATGCACACAGGTGGATTATATCTTGTGTAGAAGGGCCGGTCTGAAGAAGATTTGGAGACTGTAAAGTGGTGGCAGGGGAAAGTGTAGTTAGGCAGCATAGGATGGTGGTTTGTAGGATGACATTGGTGATCAAGAAAAGGAGGAGGAGTGTGAGGGCAGCACCAAGGATCAAATGGTGGAAATTGAAAAAGGGTAATTATGAGGTGGAGTTCAGGAAAGAGTTAAGACAGGCACTGGGTGGCAGTGAAGAGTTACTGAATAGCTGGGTAACTACAGCAGAGCTAGTAAGGGAGATGGCTAGAAAGGTGCTTGGTGTGATATCTGGAAAGAGGAAGGAGGACAAGGAGACCTGGTGGTGGAATGAGGAAGTACAGGAGAGTATACAGAGAAAGAGGATGGTGAAGTAGAAGTGGGATTGTCAGAGAGATGAAGAAAGTAGACAGGAGTATAAGGAGATAAGATGCATGGCAAAGAGAAAGGTGGCGAAGGCTAAGGATAAGGCAGATGAAGAGTTGTATGAAAGGTTGGATACTAAGGAGGGAGAAGAGGACCTGTAACAATTGGCTAGACAGAGGGACCGAACTAGTAAAGATGTGCAGCAGGTAAGGGTGATAAATGATAATGAGGAAAACGTACTCACAAGTGAAGAGAGTGTGTTGAGCAGATGGAAAGAGTACTTTGAGGGGCTGATGAATGAAGAGAATGAGAGGGAGAGAAAGTTGGATGATGTGCAGATAGTGACTTATGAAGTGCAGTGGATTAGCAAGGAGGAAGTAAGGATAGCTATGAAGAGGATGAAGAATGGAAAGGCTGTTGGTCCAGTTCACATACCTGTGGAAGCATGGAAGTGTTTAGGTGAAATGGCAGTGGAGTTTTTAACTAGATTGTTTAATGAAATCTTAGAAAGTGAGAGGATGCCTGAGGAATGGAGAAAAAGTGTTTTGGTACCGATTTTTAAGAATAAGGGTGAATGTGCAGAACTGTAGTAATTATAGAGGGATTAAATTGATCAGTCACAGCATGAAGTTATGGGAAAGAGTAGTGGAAGCTAGGTTAAGAAGTGAGGTGATGATTAGTGATCAGCAGTATGGTTTCTTGCCAGGAAAGAGCACTACAGATGTGATGTTTGCTCTGAGAGTGTTGATGGAGAAGTACAGAGGTCAGAAGGAGTTGCATTGTGTCTTTCTGGACTTAGAGAAAGCATATGACAGGGTGCCTAGAGAGGAGTTGTGGTATTGTATGAGGAAGTCGGGAGTATCAGAGCAATATGTAAGAGTGGTACAAGATATGTATGAGGGTAGTGTGACAGTGGTGAGGTCTGCGGTGGAAGTGATGGATGCGTTTAAGGTGGAGGTGGGATTACATCAAGGATCACCTCTGAGCCCTTTCTTATTTGCAATGGTGATGGACAAATTGACAGACAAGATCAGACAGGAGTCCCTGTGGACTATGATGTTTGCAGATGACATTATGATCTGTAGTGAGAGTAGGGAACAGGTGGAGGAGACCCTGGAGAGGTGGCGATATGCTCTAGAGAAAAGAGGAATGAAAGTCAGCAGGACTAAGACAGAATATATGTGTATGAATGAGAGGGAGGATAGAGGAATGGTGAGGATGTAGGGAGTAGAGGTGGCGAAGGTGGATGAGTTTAAATACTTGGGATCAACAGTTCAGAGTAATGGTCATTGAACCCGTAGCATTATAATAGTATAAGAAGCAATGATAAAATTAATGTTTTTTTTTTCAATTAATAAGGGTTGTCTATGTAAAATATAACTTTTTTTCAGATGGTGTTTTATTAACTATAGGAGATCTAAACAACTCAATTGGAAAAAAATAAATGAAGAAATTGGAAAGTTTCAATAAATATCATTATTGAAATTTAATAATAAAAGTGAAATCATAGAGATGAATCAATTGCTAGATAGTAAGTTAAAATATAACTATAAACATAATTGGGAAAGACAAGAATTACAATATTTAGTAATAAAAATGTATCAAGATGTGAGTAAAATTATTAATCATAATTTTGAAAAAATAATTGAAGATGTGTTACTCCTTATTAAAATATGGAATGTGTTTTTTTTTTTTTTTTTTTTTCACTTTTTGATATAGGTCAGTTCTTTTTGAAAAGAATATATTGCCTAAGATTATGGATATATTATATTCAGTAGCCTTAATACCTAATAAAACAACTATTAAAGAAAATGGAAAAAATAATAATTGTATTCTTATGGTATCCTAAAAAGCTGAGAATTGCCTTTATAAAACATATTAGACTTTGATAATATGGTGATATTAGCCCTCCTGATATAGAATCTTATTCCATTGCTGCCAATGTTAACTCTATTATACTCTGGCTAGACTCTACTTATACTAGTAAATGGAAAGTCATTTAGAAACAGATTACAATAAATTCATATAGGTTTATTAAATATGGTATATTAGAAGGAATACTTTAGAAGGAATTCTTAGCTTTACGGATATAGAATCTTATTCCATTTCTGCAAATTTTAACTGGTATACTTTGGCTAGACTCAAGTTATACTAGTCAATGGAAAATCATTCAGGAACAGATAATATCATATAGGATTATTAAATATGATAAATTAGAAGTATATAAAACAAGCCTTTCATTTGGTTAATAGAACATACTTTAGAAGGACATTCATTTCAATATGTGGACTCTTCATATATGAAATCAATCCTAAAAACAATTAAGAAATATGTTTATAAAATCCAATTAATTTAAAATGGAAATTCTTGTGCGTTCCAATCACATACAGATCTAGATTTGTGGCAACTCAGAACTCTGTTGAAATAAATATGTTAACAAGGTTAGTATTATGGTTTGCTTCCTTTGAAAAAGCGAAAATAAATCATCACAACATCTAGTGAAAGATTATAAGTTGGATGAATCTGTTAATTAACTAATATTATCCATTAAAAAGATATTAGGTGTATTTGTAGGTAATATGAGTGAAAATGAGCAGAACACTATTCTCCCATTATATAAGTATACAGTTGCTATTACTGAAGGTAAATTAACCTACAAAGGAAATCTGTCCAAGTTATATAAGTTAATTATAAATAATAATAATAACTTGATGCAAAGTTTTGGATTGTTTAAGATAGTAGTGGTTTAAGTGACAAATTGATAAGAATAAAACTGTGCTACTTAATTCAGTTAGTCAAACATATTTTTGTCTATACTGTAAAGTTGTTATGTGAAACTATATACAGAGTGTTTATTACTCCTTACAGAGTTACCAGATTTAGTAAAGAGGCTTCTTCAGTTTGCTGGAAATGTAGTAAGGATGTCAGAGCTGATTGGGCACATGTGTTTATGGATTGTGAAAAATTAAATGTTTATTGGGAAGTCATAAGTAACTTTTTTAAAGGATTGTGGTCTGATAATTGTTCTTTAACAAAATCAACAATACTAATAAATGTTCCATTTCCTTTATCTGGAAAAGTTAAATAATAAAAAAATGTTTTTGAGTCTCCTTGCAGTACCAAGAAAATGAATTACAAAAAATGGAAACAAATTCATTTTGTACATCCAAAGCATTTCTAAAATGGAAAAAGTAGTAATTAGAATAAGGTATGCAAATCACATTAAGACTTCCAGTTGCTGGGATAACCTTGAAATGTTGCTATTGAAATACCAAGATATTTGATTTAATTACATTGGATTACTCTGATGGTTTAATATATTTCTGACACTGTATAACAGTATATGATATTGACATTTTTCCTTTCTGTGTATATATTGTACATATGCTAAATCAATAAACATTTAAAAAAAGAAGTAGTAGTATGAGTAACTGGGAAGACAAAGACCTATAATGAGTAGATGATTTAAGGTGACAGCAAAAATGGGGCATTTTTTCTGGAAGTTTAGCAGCTAAGGCATAAATACAGATGGAGAAATGGGGACTGGTTAGACTCTACTATAGTTGTTAATAAACTGAAAAGGAAAGGAAGGAGGGGTATGAATGAGGCTGATCAGGTTAAAGGAAAGAGTATAAAAAAATAAATAAAGTTAGTTTAAAGTGATAGCCTTCTGACTCACTGAGAAAATCAGATGGAAAACCTGAATCATTACACAGTGCTTCACTGCAGTAGTTGTCATAATATGCAAATGAGAAATGCTGGTCTTTCCACAAGTAGATGACTGCCTCTTTAAAAGGTCATACCACACATGCAAAGCATATAGATCTTTCACGTCGTATTAAAAACACTATTTACATTTTAGTAGATGGCTTTCTAACATTTTGAAAGTGTTCTTAAACTAAAAGCTCTTCCGAGGCATCTCATATAAAACAAATCATCTGATTTCCATGTCATCTGGCACTTCACCAATAGTTAATCATATGTACACATTCTACAAGGAAGCCAAATGTTCAGCAGCATCAAAATTGTACAGTTGAGAAGCATCAGTGCTGTCATTTTCTCTGACAGGTACATAATAGTAGCCAGATGTACATAAAGGGCCACACTTCTGTTTATTTGGATTTTTTATGCATTTGTTAACTAGAAAAATCTTCTAGGAACAAGTTATCCTTGGAACAAGTCACACAACCTGCACAGGTTATTAAGAACAAAATACAAAGAAATACATATCACTAAGTTGCATCCTAATTTTGCTATAAGCAATGTTCAATTCATTTTTAGAAGCTTCATTATAACCATCATCAAATAACAAAAAATAGATCCTGTTAATGCAATTTTGTTTGTCCATAAGAATAAGCCTGCCACCTTTATCAGGTTTAATAAATCTAACATTCAATAATCTAATAAAATTAAGCAAGTCACATTCATCCTTACTCATATTATAGGTAGAAGTATTTAAATTACTTAATAAATGTCTAAAATCCATTTCACAAACCTTATCAAATAATGCAAGCATCGGATGCAAAGGTGGATTGCAGATGCTCATGACGTGCAAATCGGAATGCAAAAAATCATTATGTTCTTTAAATTAAATGTATAAGTTCAATTTCCTGACATAAAGCTTAAACTCCATGATCATGGTTGGTATAGCCACTTTTCTAGAGGGGATAAACGTTAGTCCATTAGAAAATAAATCAGCTACTGTGAGTGCCTGTGAGCTAAAATTGTAAACTTTAAAGTCGCCCAAAGTATATTTAATGATCTTACAACAAGAGGTAGTAGACGCCGACTTGGCTGACATACCTCATGATTCAATAAAATCTATGCAGACTCTGTGTAGAGCCTACACATAATGTATCAGTGTACATGACCACGGTTCCCCCTCAGCAGCACGTCAAGCATATTAATCATGGCATGCTGCCAAGGGAGATCACAGTAACACAGATATTGAATCTGTGACAAATTGATAAGAATAAAACTGTACTACTTAATACAGTTAGTCAAACATCTTCATGTCTATACTGTAAAGTTTTTATGTGGAACTGGGTCTATATTAAATCACTGAACGCTTAGAAAAGCGAACGGTGATTGATCGACCCTATGTAAGTGAAAGCTTACAATCTCTAACTGTCAGAACAGCAATTTTTTTCCAAGGGAAAAAATCTCTGTTCCAAAAAATAAATAAATAAATAAAACTTAATTTCAAACATAACATTAAGTGGTGGGTTTTGCCCCCACACACCCCCCTACTTAAATATACCAACTCCGAGACTGCACTACAGTGCTGAAAACAGCAAAGTACCGAAGCGGCCAAGCAAATTCTTTCCCAGGGAAAGAATTTGCTTAACAGCCTCTTCGATATTTTGAGTTTTTAGCCTTTTCAGTTCGACCAAGACGCATTCGAAAGAATCCGTCTTCGGTCTTCTACTATAGACCCATGGAACTATATACAGTGTGCTTGTTACTCCTTATAGAATTACCAAATTTAGTAAAGAGGCTTCTTCAGTTTGCTGGAAATGTAGTTAGGATGTCAGAGCTGATTGGGCACATGTGTTTATAGATTGTGAGAAATTAAATGTTTATTGGGAAGTCATAAACAATTTTTTTAAAGGATTGTTGTCTGATAATTGTTCTTTAACAAAATCAACAATACTAATGAATGTTCCATTTCCTTTATCTGGAAAAGTTAAACAATAAAAAAATGTTTTTGAGTCTCCTTGCAGTACCAAGAAAATGTATTACAAAAAATGGAAAACAAACTCATTTTGTACATCCAAAGCATTTCTAAAATGGAAAAAGTAGTAATTAGAATAAGGTCTGTAAATCACATTAAGACTTCCAGTTGCTGGGATAACCTTGAAATGTTGCTATTGAAATACCAAGATATTTGATTTAATTACATTGGATTACTCTGATGGTTTAATATATTTCTGACACTGTATAACAGTATATGATATTGACATTTTTCCTTTCTGTGTATATATTGTACATATGCTAAATCAATAAACATTTAAAAAAAGAAGTAGTAGTATGAGTAACTGGGAAGACAAAGACCTATAATGAGTAGATGATTTAAGGTGACAGCAAAAATGGGGCATTTTTTCTGGAAGTTTAGCAGCTAAGGCATAAATACAGATGGAGAAATGGGGACTGGTTAGACTCTACTATAGTTGTTAATAAACTGAAAAGGAAAGGAAGGAGGGGTATGAATGAGGCTGATCAGGTTAAAGGAAAGAGTATAAAAAAATAAATAAAGTTAGTTTAAAGTGATAGCCTTCTGACTCACTGAGAAAATCAGATGGAAAACCTGAATCATTACACAGTGCTTCACTGCAGTAGTTGTCATAATATGCAAATGAGAAATGCTGGTCTTTCCACAAGTAGATGACTGCCTCTTTAAAAGGTCATACCACACATGCAAAGCATATAGATCTTTCACGTCGTATTAAAAACACTATTTACATTTTAGTAGATGGCTTTCTAACATTTTGAAAGTGTTCTTAAACTAAAAGCTCTTCCGAGGCATCTCATATAAAACAAATCATCTGATTTCCATGTCATCTGGCACTTCACCAATAGTTAATCATATGTACACATTCTACAAGGAAGCCAAATGTTCAGCAGCATCAAAATTGTACAGTTGAGAAGCATCAGTGCTGTCATTTTCTCTGACAGGTACATAATAGTAGCCAGATGTACATAAAGGGCCACACTTCTGTTTATTTGGATTTTTTATGCATTTGTTAACTAGAAAAATCTTCTAGGAACAAGTTATCCTTGGAACAAGTCACACAACCTGCACAGGTTATTAAGAACAAAATACAAAGAAATACATATCACTAAGTTGCATCCTAATTTTGCTATAAGCAATGTTCAATTCATTTTTAGAAGCTTCATTATAACCATCATCAAATAACAAAAAATAGATCCTGTTAATGCAATTTTGTTTGTCCATAAGAATAAGCCTGCCACCTTTATCAGGTTTAATAAATCTAACATTCAATAATCTAATAAAATTAAGCAAGTCACATTCATCCTTACTCATATTATAGGTAGAAGTATTTAAATTACTTAATAAATGTCTAAAATCCATTTCACAAACCTTATCAAATAATGCAAGCATCGGATGCAAAGGTGGATTGCAGATGCTCATGACGTGCAAATCGGAATGCAAAAAATCATTATGTTCTTTAAATTAAATGTATAAGTTCAATTTCCTGACATAAAGCTTAAACTCCATGATCATGGTTGGTATAGCCACTTTTCTAGAGGGGATAAACGTTAGTCCATTAGAAAATAAATCAGCTACTGTGAGTGCCTGTGAGCTAAAATTGTAAACTTTAAAGTCGCCCAAAGTATATTTAATGATCTTACAACAAGAGGTAGTAGACGCGACTTGGCTGACATACCTCATGATTCAATAAAATCTATGCAGACTCTGTGTAGAGCCTACACATAATGTATCAGTGTACATGACCACGGTTCCCCCTCAGCAGCACGTCAAGCATATTAATCATGGCATGCTGCCAAGGGAGATCACAGTAACACAGATATTGAATCTGTGACAAATTGATAAGAATAAAACTGTACTACTTAATACAGTTAGTCAAACATCTTCATGTCTATACTGTAAAGTTTTTATGTGGAACTGGGTCTATATTAAATCACTGAACGCTTAGAAAAGCGAACGGTGATTGATCGACCCTATGTAAGTGAAAGCTTACAATCTCTAACTGTCAGAACAGCAATTTTTTTCCAAGGGAAAAAATCTCTGTTCCAAAAAATAAATAAATAAATAAAACTTAATTTCAAACATAACATTAAGTGGTGGGTTTTGCCCCCACACACCCCCCTACTTAAATATACCAACTCCGAGACTGCACTACAGTGCTGAAAACAGCAAAGTACTGAAATGGCCAAGCAAATTCTTTCCCAGGGAAAGAATTTGCTTAACAGCCTCTTCGATATTTTGAGTTTTTAGCCTTTTCAGTTCGACCAAGACGATTCGAAAGAATCCGTCTTCGGTCTTCTACTATAGACCCATGGAACTATATACAGTGTGCTTGTTACTCCTTATAGAATTACCAAATTTAGTAAAGAGGCTTCTTCAGTTTGCTGGAAATGTAGTTAGGATGTCAGAGCTGATTGGGCACATGTGTTTATAGATTATGAAAAATTAAATGTTTATAGGGAAGAGATAATCATTTTTTAAGGGCCATTGTCTGATAATTGTTCTTTAACTAGATCAGTAATACTAATGAATGTTCCATTTCCTTTATCTGGAAAAGTTAAACAATAAAAAAATGTTTTTGAGTCTCCTTGCAGTACCAAGAAAATGTATTACAAAAAATGGAAAACAAACTCATTTTGTACATCCAAAGCATTTCTAAAATGGAAAAAGTAGTAATTAGAATAAGGTCTGTAAATCACATTAAGACTTCCAGTTGCTGGGATAACCTTGAAATGTTGCTATTGAAATACCAAGATATTTGATTTAATTACATTGGATTACTCTGATGGTTTAATATATTTCTGACACTGTATAACAGTATATGATATTGACATTTTTCCTTTCTGTGTATATATTGTACATATGCTAAATCAATAAACATTTAAAAAAAGAAGTAGTAGTATGAGTAACTGGGAAGACAAAGACCTATAATGAGTAGATGATTTAAGGTGACAGCAAAAATGGGGCATTTTTTCTGGAAGTTTAGCAGCTAAGGCATAAATACAGATGGAGAAATGGGGACTGGTTAGACTCTACTATAGTTGTTAATAAACTGAAAAGGAAAGGAAGGAGGGGTATGAATGAGGCTGATCAGGTTAAAGGAAAGAGTATAAAAAAATAAATAAAGTTAGTTTAAAGTGATAGCCTTCTGACTCACTGAGAAAATCAGATGGAAAACCTGAATCATTACACAGTGCTTCACTGCAGTAGTTGTCATAATATGCAAATGAGAAATGCTGGTCTTTCCACAAGTAGATGACTGCCTCTTTAAAAGGTCATACCACACATGCAAAGCATATAGATCTTTCACGTCGTATTAAAAACACTATTTACATTTTAGTAGATGGCTTTCTAACATTTTGAAAGTGTTCTTAAACTAAAAGCTCTTCCGAGGCATCTCATATAAAACAAATCATCTGATTTCCATGTCATCTGGCACTTCACCAATAGTTAATCATATGTACACATTCTACAAGGAAGCCAAACGTTCAGCAGCATCAAAATTGTACAGTTGAGAAGCATCAGTGCTGTCATTTTCTCTGACAGGTACATAATAGTAGCCAGATGTACATAAAGGGCCACACTTCTGTTTATTTGGATTTTTTATGCATTTGTTAACTAGAAAAATCTTCTAGGAACAAGTTATCCTTGGAACAAGTCACACAACCTGCACAGGTTATTAAGAACAAAATACAAAGAAATACATATCACTAAGTTGCATCCTAATTTTGCTATAAGCAATGTTCAATTCATTTTTAGAAGCTTCATTATAACCATCATCAAATAACAAAAAATAGATCCTGTTAATGCAATTTTGTTTGTCCATAAGAATAAGCCTGCCACCTTTATCAGGTTTAATAAATCTAACATTCAATAATCTAATAAAATTAAGCAAGTCACATTCATCCTTACTCATATTATAGGTAGAAGTATTTAAATTACTTAATAAATGTCTAAAATCCATTTCACAAACCTTATCAAATAATGCAAGCATCGGATGCAAAGGTGGATTGCAGATGCTCATGACGTGCAAATCGGAATGCAAAAAATCATTATGTTCTTTAAATTAAATGTATAAGTTAAATTTCCTGACATAAAGCTTAAACTCCATGATCATGGTTGGTATAGCCACTTTTCTAGAGGGGATAAACGTTAGTCCACTAGAAAATAAATCAGCTACTGTGAGTGCCTGTGAGCTAAAATTGTAAACTTTAAAGTCGCCCAAAGTATATTTAATGATCTTACAACAAGAGGTAGTAGACGTTGACTTGGCTGGCATACTTCATGATTCAATAAAATCTATGCAGGCTCTGTGTAGAGCCTACACATAATGTATCAGTGTACATGACCACGGTTCCCCCTCAGCAGCGCGCCAAGCATATTAATCATGGCATGCTGCCAAGGGAGATCACAGTAACACAGAATCTGTGACAAATTGATAAGAATAAAACTGTACTACTTAATTCAGTTAGTCAAACATCTTCATGTCTATACTGTAAAGTTTTTATGTGGAACTGGGTCTATATTAAATCACTGCACGCTTAAAAAAGCGAACGGTGATTGATCGACCCTATGTAAGTGAAAGATTACAATGTCGAACTGTCAGAACAGCGATTTTTTTCCAAGGGAAAAAAATCTCTGTTTCAAAAAAAAAAATAAATAAAACTTAATTTCAAACAGTACATTAAGTGGGGGGCTTTGCCCCCCACACCCCCCTACTTAAATATACCAATTCCGAGACTGCACTACAGTGCTGAAAACAGCAAAGTACTGAAACAGCCAAGCAAATTCTTTCCCAGGGAAAGAATTCGCTTAAAAGCCGCTTCGATATTTTGAGTTTTCCACCTTTTCAGTTTGACCACGAATGCATCTTCGGTCTTCTTCTATAGACCCATGGAACTATATACAGTGTGCTTGTTACTCCTTATAGAATTACCAAATTTAGTAAAGAGGCTTCTTCAGTTTGCTGGAAATGTAGTAAGGATGTCAGAGATGATTGGGCACGTGTTTATAGATTGTGAGAAATTAAATGTTTATTGGGGAGTCATAAATAATTTTTTTAAAGGATTGTGGTCTGATAATTGTTGTTTAACAAAATCAACAATACTAATGAATGTTCCATTTCCTTTATCTGGAAAAGTTAAACAATAAAAAAATGTTTTTGAGTCTCCTTGCTGTACCAAGAAAATGTATTACAAAAAATGGAAAACAAACTCATTTTGTACATCCAAAGCATTTCTAAAGTGGAAAAAGTAGTAATTAGAATAAGGTCTGTAAATCACATTAAGACTTCCAGTTGCTGGGATAACCTTGAAATGTTGCTATTGAAATACCAAGATATTTGATTTAATTACATTGGGTTACTCTGATGGTTTATTATATTTCTGACACTGTATAACAGTATATGATATTGACATTTTTCCTTTCTGTGTATATATATTGTACATATGCTAAATCAATAAACATTTAAAAAAAGAAGTAGTAGTATGAGTAACTGGGAAGACGAAGACCTATAATGAGTAGATGATTTAAGGTGAAAGCAAAAATGGGGCATTTTTTCTGGAAGTTTAGCAGCTAAGGCATAAATACAGATGGAAAAATGGGGACTGGTTAGACTTTACTATAGTTGTTAATAAACTGAAAAGGAAAGGAAGGAGGGATATGAATGTGGCTGATCAGGTGAAAGGAAAGAGTATAAATAAATAAATAAATAAAGTTAGTTTAAAATGACAGCCTTCTGACTCACTAAGAAAATCAGATGGAAAACCTGAATCATTACAGAGTGCTTCACTGCAGTAGTTGTCATAATATGCAAATGAGAAATGCTGGTCTTTCCACAAGTAGATGACTGCCTCTTTAAAAGGTCATACCACACATGCAAAGCATATAGATCTTTCACGTCGTATTATAAACACTATTTACATTTTAGTAGATGGCTGTTAATGCAATTTTGTTCGCACATAAGAATAAGCCTGCCACCTTTATCAGGTTTAATAAATCTAACATTCAATAATCTAATAAAATTAAGCAAATCACATTCATCATTACTCATATTATAGGTAGAAGTATTTAAATTACTTAATAAATGTCTAAAATCCATTTCACAAACCTTATCAAATAATGCAAGCATCGGATGCAAAGGTGGATTGCAGATGCTCATGAAGTGCAAATCGGAATGTAAAAAATCATTTTGTTCTTTAAATTAAATGTTTAAGTTCAACTTCCTGACAAAAAGCTTAAACTCCATGATCATGGTTGCTATATCCACTTTTCTAGAGGGGATAAACATTAGTCCTTTAGAAAATAAATCAGCTACTGTATATTTGAGTGCCTGTGAGCTACAATTGTAAACTTTAAAGTCACCCAAAGTATATTTAATGATCTTACAAGAGGTAGTAGACACTGACGTGGCTGACATACCTCAGGATTCAATAAAATCCATGTAGGCTCTGTGTAGAGCCTACACATAATGTATCAGTGTACATGACCACAGTTCCCACTCAGCAGTGTGCCAAGCATATTAATCATGGCATGCTGCCAAGGGAGATCACAGTAACACAGATATTGAATCTGTGTAGGCAGTAGTGTAGTGTCCCGTGGTTGTGGATTGTCCAGGGAATTCCAGGACAAATGTTATTTATATGAGAAGAATCTCTGTAATGTACCCTGCTAGTGTAGAAATATGTGGGAATTTTAGTATGTTTTGTTGTATTTTTTTCTGTATTTTTAATGCCCATTTGTGTGGTGCGACTCAGAGTGCAGCAGTGTCGAGCTGCACTTACACATACACAGCTGACAACTGTCAGACATCTAAAAATAGAAACTGGACGCAATTAATTATTTGTCTTGTTTTCTTCTAATGCCCATTTGCGTGGCTTGATGCAGAATGCAGCAATGCCAAGCTGTGCTCACACATGTACAGGTGACATCTGCCAGAAATCTAAAAAGAGAAACTGGATGTAATTAATTATGTGCATTTGTCTATGTGTTTTTATGTTATATTATGAATGGCCATTTCCAAGGTGCAGCATGATGCTTAGCAATGCTAACAGGTAGCTTAGTAGTATATGTGAAGGTATACTGGTTTTCTTACTATCCATGTTGCTGAATAGGTAGAGTCACAGCCTAGAGTGCTGTAGGTCTCGGGTTCTAGTCCGCAGCAGTCATACCTTTTTACATGTATTGTTGTGGAAATTATGTAATTAATTATGTGCATTTGTCTATGTGTTTTTATGTTATATTATGAATGGCCATTTCCAAGGTGCAGCATGATGCTTAGCAATGCTAACAGGTAGCTTAGTAGTATATGTGAAGGTATACTGGTTTTCTTACTATCCATGTTGCTGAATAGGTAGAGTCACAGCCTAGAGTGCTGTAGGTCTCGGGTTCTAGTCCGCAGCAGTCATACCTTTTTACATGTATTGTTGTGGAAATTATGTAATTAATTATGTGTGTTTGTCTATGTGTTTTTATGTTATAATATGAATGGCCATTTCCAAGGTGCAGTGTGGTGCTTAGCAATGCTAACAGGTAGCTTAGTAGTATATGTGAAGGTATACTGGTTTTCTTACTATCCATGTTGCTGAACAGGTAGAGTCACAGCCTAGAGTGTTGTAGGTCCCTGGTACAAGTCCCCAGCAGTCATATTTTTTACATGTATTGTTGTGGAAATGTATGAGCTGACCTAAAGGGCAGTTTAATTTAAAAACAAAATTATTACATTTGAAAAAGCTGGACAGTGCTAAGCACTGGTTAAACATGGTTAATGAGTACTCCTGTTTGTGTATTGCTAAACTTGGCTAAAACATGGTTGTATGAGTTTATGCGATGCTCAGCTCCACTAAGCGGGTTTGTGCAATGTTAAGCAATGCAGTGCTTTTTTGAATGTTGTAGTATGACATGTAAAGGTGGGAAAACAGCCTATATTAAGGGCAATAGGCAGGAATTCTGCAGCATTCACTGGAGTCTTATTAACCTGTCAATATGCCTGATGGTGTTGGTGAGGGAGCGTGCTTTTCAGTGTTTGCTGGACTCCTGTTCCACAACTACGAATCCTGGCTATTGCAGAGTTGTTACCAGGGCTCAGAATGTAAGCTGAATCCTGGGATCCATTAACCAGGGTTCTTACCAGTGGTACTGGCATCCCCCGGATGGTTGAGCAGTGTCGTCACCACTATGAAGACCTGAAGCAAAGGAAGAGGGGAACCTTGGATTCCTGGGTCCAAGAGGCTGGGGCTGGGCATGCCCCACAGATATGTAAGTATGTTTATCACTACTTTACTAAAATATAAGCTGAATATGTACAAAACTGGTATGCATAATGGTGTGCTTCTCTTCCAACAGCTGCAGCTGAACAGGCTCACAATGTCCAGTCTTATGCTGGGCATCTGATCAGGATGCGCTGTCAGTGTGGTAAGTATGAATATTTTCTGATAACTGCAGTGCAATAACAATAAACAATACCAATAACAATAAGCAATAACGTGTAAAGCAGAATTGTGGTTTGATAACTAATGTGTTGAAATAATAGGGCTGTATTCACTGCATGTCTGTTCTAATGTTGCTGCAGTCAACTGTAAAACTGAAATAAATAAAGAATGCAAAGGTAATTTCTTGGTAAATGTATTGCACAACCCACAGTATGGTTGAGGGCTGTCTGCAGCCCACTTTCAGTCACATGATGCTCTCTATTCCTTCCACTCCAGGAATAAGGTATATGGGTAAGGTAGCCCATGTTCTGGGCAGATATCAAATGTATACTTCACAGATTCTAAGGTGCAATAACAATAAAGTGCAAAGCAGGATTGTGGTTTGATAAGTAATGTGTACAAATAACTGCAGTAGGGCTGCATTCATTGCATGTATGTTCTAACCTTGCTGTCTAGTCTACTTAATGTACTCAAACATACTTCTCAAGTGTCATGATTTTTCGTAATGTAATGACAGCTGCCCAATTTGTCTGGTCCATGATTAGCAGATAAATGATTACCTGGAATGCAATGTATTTGCCAGTCCATACACTCTGGTAGTTATGTACGTGAACAGTATGTGAAACAGTTCCATGTGGTTGTGTACCTGCATTTGTTAGTGCTTGGCCCATACTGTCCCATGCTAACAGCTTGAGAGGGATGTACATGCTACATCATCTATAGAAGAATTTGAGTCACTGTACTCATAACTGCCACTGCATACCTGTAGAAGTATGTATTAGGAAGTTGTGTATTAATATCATCTGCAACTTCACTAATAGTATGTTTTTCTCTGTTAACCCACTTCTTATCTTCTTTAATTTATTAATGTTATTTATTATTATGATTTAATATTAATATATTCTGTTTAACTTTTATGTTGGCCTTATGGGTTATTTCATTCTGGTTTGCTGTTAACATACTTACTGTTATCTTATTTAATGCTGTGCTCCACATAATATACCTTAATATGTATTTGGATTAATCAATATTATGTTCCATTATGTTAATACTAACGTTGGTTTGGTTATTACTAACCTTAACCTATTGTTATAACTAATTTACTACAGCACAACAAGGTAGGCCAGTTCCAGGTGATCCACCTACCTTAGCTCCTCTGGTCATAGCAACGGGGCCCAGCAAATCTGAGACCTAGCCTTGTGGTGCTCACTCTGCTGCCCCTGCACTACCTGTGGCATCAGGTAGTTCTGCCCCATGGGATGGGGCTTGCCACCCCCCTGGGAGCGGTGATGGAGGGGGTGTTGTCACTTGCAATGAACTGCCAGGATTGGTACGCAGGATTATGTTCCATGGTTTTGGACACCACCTACATCAGATGGAGGGCATGCTGGCCACCCTGGTAGGGCAGCCTCATCCCGGAGCCCGTCCTACATCACTGCCAACCCAGGGGCAGGTGAAGGATCAGTGCCAACATTCCCATGGGTAGTCACTTCAGTCATGTTGTAACTTTGTGGAGGTACCTGAGACTGGGATTCTACAACACCCTCCCTACCCAAGGTGTTCACCTCCTCTTGTGGCACACACCACCTCTGTTTGCTCTCTTGTCTGTCTTGTCTATCTGCGAAAGCTTCCTCACCTTCCCAGCTTACCTCCCCACATGTACCTATTCCCTTCCCCAACATTCCACTCTCACCTTAAAAAAAAAAAAAAAAATATATATATATATATATATATATATATATATATATATATATATATATATATATATATATATATAGTCCCATACATAGCTCTCCACTTCAAACACATGGCCACCGGACACACATAATTTGGTCCAATTGGCTTGACAATGCAGGTATGTTGTCCTCACCCCTCTCTCTGGAAGTGACAGTCCAAATTCATCTACAAATTCTGACAAAGTGCACAGCTGTTTCTATACAAGAAATGGATAGCTACTTGTCTTTTCTACATCCTTCCTGCACATACCTACCTGCCTTTCACTATGTTTTTCCCCCACTTGCACCCCATTTCACCACTGTCTTATATCCCCATTTTTCTTTTCTTTAAACATTTTTTGCACAGTGCTGCATGACGTGGCACATCGCACAGCTTCGCTAAGCTCAGTTAAATGGAACTATATTGATATATGTGTTTTAAATGATAATAAACATGTACAAAATAAACACCTGTCTTCTATTTCGAACCTGAGACCATTGCACCTGCAGACTACTGCATTAACCTGCCACACCACCCAGCTGCTAATTAAAACAGGTGGTTTAAACAAAACATAGTAATTGCAAGTTATTGTAAATAAGCATCTGTAAGCACAGCTGCGCATTATACTGCATCTCGCAAACTTTCTAAAAAAGTAATGGAAAAACTGGGAGTGTAATTTCTACTCTGGTACAGGACTACACCACTAGAAAGCCAGACAAAGACTGATGGATGTAACTGAGGTCTCTAATAGCAGGTAAATGGTCACTTTTAACAGCAACATGTACAAGTACACCTGCTAAAACATTAATGGAAAAATACATGTTCAGCTGGGACTCAGGTGGAGAAATACATCCCTATAAAGCCAGGCACATAATAATGGATGTAATGGAGGTATGTCATAGACTATATGTGTGCATTTATATCTTCACAAATACACATGCTGTAACAGGGACTTAGTAGCTCAGTCTGTTAAATGCTTTGCAAATAGTAAGTTTTGCCACACATGGTCCTGGGTTCAAATCCAGTGGAGTGTAGCTTTTAAATTGTATTATTGTGAAGCCATTAATGAATGGCTGAGTCATGTACTCTTTATCCACACAATGCATTTCAAATGAAATGTCTGCTTTTCACTGATGGAAGTCACAGGTCTGTACACAGGAACACACTATAGCAACACTATAAGTGCATAAAGTGTCAGGTTGTGTATTAATATGCATTCACAGAGGATTTTAACTTAGGAAATGCAAAAGGGGCCCACTAATTTCAGACTGCAGCACACAATCATTTCATAGTGATATTACACATTAGCACAGCTGCACAAGTAACATACACATATGGAGGTCCTTCTATTAACAACGAATGCCGGCACACACATTCCAAATGACTACCATAATGTAACATATGGCCTGACAGTTGCCCAAATGGTTGACATAATGGTATATTTACCCCCATGTTGCTCAAGGACACAACAAACATGTTGCCTAGTACTCTGTTAGTGATACCATTGCCTAACATACTTACATTAAACACGTCTTAATTTGCAGTGGAATGGGTACTCTCAATCTGGCCCTGCCATACCTCTCACAGTTACTCTTACAACTTGTCCTCCAAAGTGTTCACACTCTCTGCCTATACCTATTGCCTGCAGCACCAGCTGCAGCCTGTAGCACACACATCTGTATATAAAAGTAGCTGCTACAGACATACCCTCTCAGTGAAGTAGTACCTTGACCCCAGGAATGACCAGCACAACATATCAGAAAGGGCTTCTAACCTACATGAAGGCCTTATATCTTGTTCAATGGTTGCATGTCATTGGCTGATTATACTGCAAATCAGCAGTGGTGGCTGCAATTAGCATTTCAGAATCACAGATTGGTTAAGGGCCAATCACCTGGTAATGAGAACCATGTTAAAAAGGCAAACAGCTGGCTAGGGGAACCAGTCTGTATGAGACTTTCTTCAGACAGTAAACGCATTGCCAAAAACTTTATATATCTGTACATATCAAAAGAAGAATATTGTACTCGATCACATAAATAACCTTTTTGTTTACAAAATGATGCGTTTGTGTGAATATACTTAGGGAGAATTGGGATTACAGCATTGAGCCTTTCTGAGAACTGTAATGATGACATGTCACTGATCTCCAGATTTGTTACACCTACATTGGACATTCAGTACATCAAGAGTGGAATGTTTTTTGTCATTATGGCACACTGGTTTCGTGGGACTGTCCCTTTATAGTGGTTTTAATATCACACTGCTATTTGTTTGGCACTGTTGTTTTGACATATTATCATGGGGGTTGCCCCTAAGGGCCACACTACAATGGACTCCAGTGTTGGGTGAATGAGCATACAACAGTATCTGTCATGGCACACACAGGAATAGCTGACTATAGCTAGTATCTTAGCTGTATCCACATGGTTAGTATGTTTGCACACTACGGAATATGACATGTTTGACCAAGTAGTGGATAATGCCAGCCATTCTGTTCTTGCTGTATCTCTACATAGTGTACTTCCACCTATGTGATCCTGACGTGTTGCCATTTTACTGTCCTTCAGGAAGCATGTATGCCAGATGCCATGCCCTTTTTACGGATGCTGAGAATGATAAAATCCTAGAAGGCTTCCATCAACACCATGAACTCCTACTGTCCAGGGAGAGGCAAAACAGGGAACAGCAGGCAGCATTGTGGGCTGACCTTATCTGTGATGTTAATGCCATATATCACCAGAGGAGAACAACCACTTTCAGCCACTGATGAATTCCTGGTGAACCTAGGCACACATGACAGCTTCCAGGCATACATCACATTGTATATCGTGGATGTGGGTGCTACAGTTTCCATGGTAGAGGAGCTTGCAAGTAAGGTTACTTTGATCAGCATTGCAGTACCATAGCATTCAGTGTGTCAGGGTGTACATACTTTTATGTTGGTGTCAGTTCTTTGCTCTTTGGGGGGAGGGTTTAACTGCAGTTTGACTGTCATGCTCAGATGTTGACCAATGTAACCATTAACACAGTAGTTACTGTAAATGTGAGATATATGGATGTGTTACCTTGTAGTGCAACATGTGGTGGTACTGAAATTACCTCTTCCTTATCTTTTCACAGGTCTGTCAGATATTGGACAAGGCCGTGGTCCTGTTCTTGGTAAGCATGACACACTGTTTTGTTATAGATGTAGGTTTACAGTAATGTTATCCTTAAAGTGTCATCAAAGGTCTGCTGCGTGGATTGCCGTATTGTTGGCATGATTGCCAACTGTACAGATATTTTCTGACTGTACACGTTAGACTCATTTCTATGCATTGTAGGTGTGACCATAATGATAGATGTGACAGTATTGTTAGGATATTACAGATTGTCATATGTTTCAACTATGCAGAGTCTTCACAAATGCAAACAGAGGAACTCGTTGCTGATGACATTGCAGTGTAAAGAGCTTTTACTTACAAGAACCTACAGATGTTTGTGGGGAAAGTAATGTCCTCATGTTTTACTATATGAGGTCGGGGGTTAAACAGGTCTGTAATAGTGACAACAGTGTATACAGCTTTACATATATTGCAACATAGTACTGCAGAGCATAATAGTGCAGGTATTAATGTACTGCTTTTCCCTTTCTTAACATGGGTAACTGGGGGAGGTTGGTGTCTGTCCCCTACACAAGCTGATGTCAGTGTCTCTTCAGATTCTGATGATGATGATGGCCAAAGTGAGGTACAGGTAGGGGTTTCAAGTGCTGAATCTGTCCCAGAGGTTTACATCCCTTTTCTGCCCTCATTATCATCGCACACAGTCAGTATGCCTACACATACCCAGTCCCCAGAGGCCACAGATATTGAACAGTCAGAGGGTGGAGACATTAACCAGGAAAGTGTGACAACTATGGCTACAGTGAGTGTAGATGCTGGCCATAGCCAGAGATCTGGCAAGGTTCCACTCAGGTGGATTGATATGGGTGCTCGTAGGAGGCCTGCTGTCCTTCCATCACCTGTTGCAGGTATCTCATCACTGTTTCTGGCCATCATGAAGGCACAGCCATGATCTGAAAGGAACTCCAGATGAATGCTCAGGGTTATGGATGCAACACAGTCTGACATCCATGACTGCATCCACCTCACTGGTGATACCCTGGATTGGTTCACTGATACAGTGGAAAGAAAGTGGTCTGAGACAGATCACAGAATATCTGTCTTGGAACAGACATTGTCTGTGATGGAATGTCTGGTTGGAGTTGAGCATCGGACTCATGGACGTTGGTCAGCAACTCCATCTGCTGAGAGTCCATGTGGCTGTGCACAATCACACTCCTGTAGTGGCAGTACATCCAGCTCACCAGAGGGGAGTGTGCTGTCCACACCAAGATGTGGCAGACCATGGGCTTGGGATCCTGGGCAGTCCCGTGGAGAACACTGTCCCAGCAGATAGCAGTCACCATCAGGCACTGCTTCTGACCTTGGTGATGGAAGTACCAGTGCATCTTCTGGCAGAGCCAGTTCCCATTTTTGGGGTTAGAGATGGTGAACTATCAACTCTACCATACATGGTTCAAAGCTGTCCAACATACACATAGGTAGGGCTAGTACTGAGCTTGACTGTGTTCATGCAGACAGTCACATACCACTGTCACAATCAGATCACCTACAGACACACACGGCGCATTTCCATGGTCCATATTGCCTGCTTCCCTTCCTGACTCACACACATACTTTCAACCTATTGCACCAGGCTAGACCTCCTGCACCCCTATACAACACCCTGTGCAATCAATGATACCTGTGCCACATCCCTGTCATCCTCATCATCAATGCAGGGAAATGAAGCTATGTGTTTGATGCATGAGGTGACTATATAAATTAATATGTAATTGTGTAATGCAGTGTTGCTTTGCCATGACACTTGTACTGGTCACTGACAGATACTATATGCTGACATTTGTAATGAGTAAGTCACATAATTTTGTGTACCTTATGTTGTATGATGCTGTAATTGTTGTATACTTGCACAATGAAAGGTGTGTCACAGACCTGTTTATGGTTCAGTTTCAGGAGTCTGTAGGGGACACCTATGGATACACAGCAGCAATAAACTCATAGACGTCACAGCACAGGATGGAATGTCAGCACATAAGACATATGTCTCTAGCAAGGTACAGCATTATAGGTGCATGGCTCCATAGGGTCATATGTGTATAACAGGCTAACAGGGACAATGGCGTCATGCAACCTACTCATGCATTCCTAATCTATGAAATGGTCTGACACCTTTGATAAGTGTCACCAGGGTTTCTGGAGCTAACACATGTACAAGCTGTGGTGATGGAGATGATCCATCTATAAATTTCCAATGTCCATTACAGGCATCTGTCCTACACCAGTTATGCTTGTGTTGTTCTGCATCCCATTGTGTAACTTGCACATGATGTGATTCACTTGCAGGGGGAGCCTGTTACATATAAAATGTATTGTGTGTGTTACATACCTGTCTCTCCAGCATGTCCTAGTTATACCACAGTCACGGTGTAAGTGTGTAGAACAGGTAATACATGTGTTAGTTCTGTCTTGGATAAGCAGGAGGCACACAGTGGGATCTGACACCTCCCTGTATAGCAGCCATACACATCCCCTCCAAAGTATGTAGGAGACAAACTACACATGTATGGTCTTGACAAGGACTGCATCGGTCATTTTATCTGCAATGTGTATTGGTTTATCATGGAACCTGTGTGGCTGCTACAGTTGTAAGATATGTTTGTGTAGGAACATAGCAAAGGTGCCATTGCACTTAGTGATAGGATGGTGTGAATGACCTGAGACGTACCTCCCTGGACTACATGAAAAGAGACATGGAAGAGCTCTATGATCATGCAGCCCAGGCTGATATGACCTTGACCCTGAGTAGCATCCTGCCCTCACCAAGAATGATATCTCAGTATAAAGAAAAAAATGATCAATTTCAACAATTGGCAAAGCTTCTGGTGTCATTCAAAGGGGATCCAGTATCTGTCAGCATGGAACGACATGCTCGACAAGCCGTGTTGCTTCGCAAGGGACGGCTTGCACCTGTCACCCCTAGGCTTTCGAATACTGGCCAAGGCTCTTGCTGCTCCCATAGTGCCTTTTTTAGGCAAGGCTCAAAAGTCAAGCCCACCTCCATAAACAGCACAATTAACAAAAAATTGAGGGTTATGCTACTCAATGCCAGGAGTTTAAATCTCAAAATGCACGCACTCGAAGCACTCCTCAGTATGGAGAACGTCGACATCTGTACAGTAACTGAAACCTGGTTCAAGGTTCCAGAGAGCACCCCAGCACTACTGGTCTACAACTCATAACACATGTTTCGGCCACAGAACACGAACCGAAACACAAAAGGAGGGGGTGTATCCATATTCATCAAGGATACCTACACCACCAGGTTAGTTGTGCAGCACGATACCTCTGAGATCATCCATGTGCAACTAACATCGGGCAAATCTGCAATGCAAATTGTGGCCTGCTACAGATCACCCTCCATGACCCATGACCACCACTCCACCTTTCTGGTGGAGACACTGGAAAACATGAAGGTCCTAACAAAAACCCTGATATTGGGTGATTTCAATTACCCTACCATTCACTGGGAAAACTACTCGAGTACAAATTCCCAGGACCAGTGCTTCCTGGAATTCATCAACTCAAATGCCCTGGATCAGCTGGTAAACTCCCCTACCAGAGGTGAAAACATATTGGACCTGGTCATCACCAACATGGACGACAGGTGTTCCACACCAGAGGTCAACCCGTCACTGGTTAGATCAGACCATAAACTAATCACTCTGGATGCCCACACCCCACCACCACCCCAAACTAAGGAAACCACAGTAAAAAACTTTTCTAAAGCAAACTTCACCTTACTTAAGACAGAGGTGGTAAATTTCACAGCCCCCACGCTAAAGGATAATGCTGCCCAAGATGCAGAAACCTTTACAAATGCACTCTATGAGCACCTACAATGATGCATGGATCGTGCCATCCCTAGCAAAACCAAGACTCACTCCTCTAAGAGAAGGAAACCAGTTTGGTGGACCCCTGCAATAAACAGGCTATACAACAGAAGGAGGAAACTAGTTCAGAAAAAAAGCAAATCCCAAGAAGGAAAGACATCCCTGATCAGTGTCAGTAAGAAACTAAGGTCCTTCATGAAATCATCCAAGACCAACTTCGAAAGAAAAATAGCCAAGGATTCAAAAGATAACCACAAAGCCTTCTTTAGCTATGTTAAGAATCTAAGTGGCAACTCGCAGATATGCACTGAACTAGTGCAAAATAGCACAAAATATACTGAACCTACCAATACTGCCAACATCCTGGCAGATAGATTCAGTGCAAACTTCACCCCCCCTCTCACCTCCAAAAGGGCCCACAACAATACCAGAAAAGTGTAGTGTCCCAAAAATCACAGACATACAGGTGAAAACAGCCCTTTCAAAAGCCAAAAACACAGCATCAATGGGTCCAGATGGTGTCCCAGGCTGTGTCTTGCACGAACTGCAGAATGAACTAACCCCCCACCTAAACATGTCTGTTCAACTTCAGCCTCTCCACAGGCTATGTGCCCATAGAATGGTGCACAGCAACGGTTATTCCTCTCCACAAAGGAGGGGCCACAACTGACCCTGGTAACTATCGCCCCATAAGCCTGACTAGCCTGGTCTGCAAGGCTATGGAGCACATCATCATGGAACTCATTAACAAAGACATTGGGAACCTCCAAACACTTGACCCGACCCAGTTCGGCTTTGTTAAGGGCAGATCATGTCTACTAAACCTGGATGACTTCTTCGAGACAGTCACTAAGGCCATAGATGAGGAAAAGGTGGTTCACACAGCCTACCTTGACCTCGCCAAGGCTTTCGACGCCATTCCCCACTCAGGTATTACAGAAAAACTCACCAGCCTGAACATAAACCCCTACGTCACGAGATGGGTTGCCAACTGGCTTACAGACAGAACTCACATGGTAAGAATAGCGGGCTCCAGGTCCGACTCTAAATCGGTCACAAGTGGTGTCCCACAAGGCTCAGTCCTGGGACCCCTACTGTTTGGCATATACTTCTCAGAAGTACAAGCAAACATAGGAGGACTATGGCTAACAAAGTTCGCCGATGACTGCAAACTGGGAGCCATAACTGACTCTCTGGCTGACACGGACATTCTCCAAAAGGGCCTTACTGAGATGGACACCTGGTGTCAAAGTCATGGCCTCAAGCTAAATGCCAAAAAATGTATAGTCATCCCATTTGGGAAAAACAAAACACCCATGAATTACCACATAGGTGGCACCCCCCTTAATACAGAAGAGGTAATAAGAGATTTGGGGACCCAGGTAGATAGTAATCTCTCCTTTGACAATCATATTGCCAAAGTAGTTAGGAAATCTTTCTATGTGGCCCATCTAATTACTAAAGGGTTCACATCTAGAAATAAAGAGGTTATAGTGTCCCTCTACTCGTCACTCATCAGACCCATCATAGAGTACAATGATCCAGTTGGGATGTACTTCACAAGACACTTCCAACAGCTGGAAAGACCACAAAAGTGCCTCACCAAGAGGATTACTGGCCTCAAACATAGGTCCTATGCAGCCTGACTGAAAAAACTCTGGCTGTACTCAGTGGCATATCGCTTACTCAGAGGTGATCTCTGCCTGACTTACAAAGCCATGTCCAACTCAGAATTGATGGACATGCTCCACCTAAAGAAATCCAAGTCACTGCGAACCATGGGCTCTAGTGAGCTAAACCTTGCCACAACAATAAATAGAACATGCTGGAGGGATAGATTTCTGCCACAGTGACTCCCCATGCTTTGGAACAAAATTCCAAATTACTTCAGGCAGTGCCCCTCACTAACACTCTTCAAGAGAAACCTTGATGAGTAGATGGGTAACAGAAAATACACCCCTGGGATCACTTCATTGGCTCTGCTTGACAGAGGATCAGTTAATTAATCAATGGGGTGGCGAAAGCCGACACACTCTGGCTAGGCTTATAAATGCCCTCAGGCAGATAGCCTAGTACCTACCTATGAACCTATGAACCTAGGTGTGATGAGTGCCAAATACGGTATAACGATGACAGTTTTGGATTTACTTGCCATACCTTCCTGTACAGATTGTACAAAATTGAATGGATCCCCACATCTTACAGACCAGTGAAAGACACAGGCAGCACTACTCTCTGTGTCCATAAGTCCATGAGTAATGGCTCAATTTTATGTGGTGTATGGACACTACTATATTTTTCAGGGGTGGATGACTTCTAAAAGGATAGTATCATGCAGTCCTTGGCATTTGCTATTTGTCAGTGGCTCTGACAACAACTGAATATCTGCCTCAGGCCATCCTGGATAACCGTTGGTTCTGTGTGGGATTCAGTGACAGCTTCTAATATGCAATCACCTGTTAATATAGTCATTCTGAGATCACTGACAGTGACTGTGACTGCAGAGAAGAGAATGGCTACAAAGGGTACTCCATTAATGATGTCTGAGGGAAGTCCACTGGTGACTGGCATCATTGAGCTTAGGTATACTCAATGCTATCTTCCCAGATTATGACTATCAGACACTTGGCTATCCACCAGCTGACATACCACTCTGTAAATAACCTACACATTTTTCTGCAAGGCCAGCTGGCCTAATATTGTCAAACACCTTGTCATGCCATGGTAGGTGGAGTTAGTTATATTCCAGTCATCCATTGCATACTGTCACACTCAATGAGGTCCACCGGTTAGCGTGGGTAGGAATGATCTGCCCTTGACCAAAACAAACTGTGTTTGGCTCAGTGTCAGTAGGTGTATGACATTGTTACTGATCATTTCCATGCTAACTCCTTTCATGGCTTTACATATCAGATGACTGTGAGATCTGGGGACACTGCTTGGCACTGCATGCTAGCTGTCCACTGTGCAACTAAGTATTGCAGTTACTTCAATCATGTTCCAAGAAAAACATCATCCAAGGTGTCTGTACAGAGCACAGACAAACAATGGAGTGAAGTGTAATATGTATACTCTGTGAAGGTAAGGTGGAGGTTTTACACAGGTATTCTGCAGTTGGACACTACTCAAGTGGTGTGTACTGAAAGGACGCAATTACCTTGTGAAGAATGGGGAAAGCAAGGGAGTCCCCTGAATTGCTAGTGCCTGCCTACTACTACTGATGGTCTCACCACAACCACTCTGTCATGGGATACCATGCTCTGATACTTTTTCTGTCATCGCATGGAAAATGTTACTATGAAGCTCATGATGAGAAGATGGACACAACATGTTTGTTCATCCACATGGTTGTTCCACATCATGAAAGGCTCTGTAAACTTCATATACCCTCCTCCAGGTAGATGCCTTGATTAGCAACCTGAGCAATCAGTTGGTCTTTGCATGTATTATGCTTTCTGTACCAGCGTTGGTGATATGTCACTAGGAAACTGACCAGATGGTGATTAGGAGCAAAACTGCAGCATCACAATACAATGTGCAATGTCCAGTGGCATAGATGTCCAGGCTTGCTGAAACAAGCAGCACAGTGGTGGTGACCCATCTTAGGTGGCAGTTTTACAGCACTTCATGCATCCTGTCCTTCAATAGATTAATGGTGGATATCTGCATGACATGGCTGTGAGGCCTACTGCAGAGGACTGGACACATTTGGCCAAAGTATGTCCACCTGCCACATGTCCTAGGTATGTCATATTGTACAGTTATGTACCTGGAACACGTCTGTGTTCCCACATCATGTCACACAACAACTAGTTTGCTGTGTGGTTGCTTGACAGGCATTGTATGCTTGCAAGGCCAATGTAATGTCAGAAAAGTTGAACAAGTCCTCTGTGCATACACAGACATCCACATCTTCACTGCAAGGCATGCCTTCAAACACTGTGCTTTAGGCTATCAACCCCAAGAGTGTGGCAGCATGACCATAACTTTGCAGGACCTGCAGTGTCACATTTATAGGTATGGTATTGGGACCATACCTAATGACAGGATTATGGTCAATCCAAGGTACACATGGCTGGCAAAGCATTGTATGGCACACTGTCAGGTGCTGTGTTACCTTAGGGGATCTACATAAAGGAGATGTTACATTTCACCATCTATCATGACACTGCCTAACGATGGCGTGCTGTGACATACACACAGGCATGACTGTATTGCTAATGGCACTATCAATGACTGCTGATGAGATGTGGAAAGTGTCCCCACCCCTCTACCCCTATGCCACACAAACACAACATGTGACAGATGTGACTGTACTTCAAACCTTGATTCCATGGTGTCTCACACAGCAGTCAGCAAATATGGCAGTGAGCATTTTGCCAACATGTACAGAACACCTCTTGCCCCACCCCACCCACATCGCACACACCTGCATATGTGCAATTCCTTACCAGGCACATTCCCAAAGAATAGACATCTCAGAAAATCCTACCTCTGGAGAGCATGGTACACATAACAGTACATGCATCACTGTCTCACAGGTAAACACCTGAGGCAAAACACAACAGCAAACCTATTATTCATAGATGATTACATCTTGAGCCACATGCTTGTGTCGCCAGGCTACATATGGGAAATGTCACAGTTAGCTGGCTGTGGGTTGACACTGACTATATTGCATAATACTATATGTGAGCTGCAACTGAAGAATTCTGACATTTATGATACCTGGTGATTTCAGCAAAGCAGATCTCAGGGAGGTGCTACCAATTTACTACCAAACTGTGGATTTTCCCACAAGGGGAGCAAATACTCTGGACAAGGCTTATACTAGCATAAAAGGGACGTACAGAGTTGTACAACAACCAAACCTGGGTGGCTCTGATCACATCTCCATAAAACTAATACCAGCTTACAAACCTTTCTTAATCAGAGATAAGCCAACTGTAAAACAAATTAGGGTCTGGCATGAAAGAACCATGGAAAGTCTCAGGGAGTGCTTTGAAGCCACAAACTGGGATGTCTTCAGGGAGGCAGCCACAGTGAAGAATCTGGTGATCATAGATTAATATACTTAGAAAAGTATGGCTTATATATCCAAATGCATGGAGGATGTAATGAACATCAAAAAATATTAAAGTAAGAGCCAACCAAAAACCATGGCTAAACAGCAAGGTGTACGAGTTGCTGAGGGCAAGAAACACTACTTTCAGGGCAAAGGACAAGAAGGGTCTAAGTGTGGCAAGGGCTAATCTAAAAAAGGGTATCAAGGAGGCCAAGAGGGAGTATGGGAAGAGGATACAAGGATGCTTCAAGGATACGAAAGACTCAAGAAGCCTGTGGCATGGTATTTAACAGTTAACTGACTACAAGACCAAGTCAGCTCAGTACAATGTTAGCACTGAATCTCTGGAGAATCTAAACACATTTTATGGCAGGTTTGAAGAGAAAAACAACCAGGAGGCTGTAAAGCTTTTCAATGACCAAAAGACGGCAGTACTCAAGTTCAGTTCTGTGGATGTAAGGAACCGTCTGAGGAAAGTGAACACCAGAAAGGCTGCTGGCCCTGATAACATTCTGGGAAAGTACTGAAAGGTTGTGTAGACCAGCTGAGCATAGCCCTGACGGACCTCTTCAATACCTCGCTTGTCCAGGAAGAAGTACCAGCATGCTTCCAAGTTACCAACATAATTCCTCTGCCCTAAAAAGCCAACCCCACCTGCCTAAATGATTACAGGCCAGTGGAAATGTAATGAAATGCTTCAAAAGACGGTTAAAAAGCATTTGACTACAGTAGTATCCCAATCCTTTGACCCACTGCAGTTTGCTTAACAGGCAAACAAATCAACTGCTGATGCGATTTTGGTGGCACTTCATCTCACATTGGAGCATCTTGAAGAGAAGAACAACTATGCTAGGCTGTTGTTCATAGATTTCAGCTCAGCATTTAGTACAGTGATTCCAATGCAATTTATTGAAAAGCTAATTAACCTTGCCATAAATAAAGGGTTGTGCAAATGGATCCTCAACTTCCTGATTGGAAGACCACAAAGGACCTGTGCTGCTAACAACACTTCATGGAGTATTACAATCAATACTGGAGTACCCCAGAGTTGTGTGCTGAGTCCTCCACTGTTCGCAGTCCTTACCCATGACTGCTCTGTGAGAGCTAGCAACAACCACATTATCAAATTTGCAAATGACACCACAGTGATGGGACTCATAAGTGCCGATGAAGAGAGTGGGTACAGGAATGAGGTCAACTCCCTGACTGAATGGTGCAATAACAGCAATTTGAACCTGAATATCAATAAAACAAAAGAAATTATTATTGACTTCAAAAAGAGCTCTGCCATGCACCTGCCCCTCAAGATGAATGGTAAAGAAGTGAAGAGAGTCCAAACATAAAGTTCCTGGGGGAACACATATCAGAGGATCTTTCTTGGTGTACAAACACAGGTCAGCTAATTAAAAATGCCCACCAGTGACTACACTTTCTCAGAAGGCTGAGAAAAGCAAAGCTCTCTATGAATACTCTAAATACCTTCTACAGAGGCACCATCGAGAGCATTATCACCAGCAACTGCATGGTATGGTTCGGAAAGGAAGAAGCTGCAAAGAATAATAACAGCATAAAAGATCATGGGCACTAGTCTTCCTATCTTACAGGACCTCTTTGAACTAAGATGTAAAAAGAGGTCCCACAAAATACTGAGTGGCACTTCTCATCCAGCATATGGATGGTTCATTAAACTTGCTTCTGGTAGAAGGTATCCACTGCAGGACCTCCAGCTTCATGAACAGTTTTTATCCAACTGCAATAAGACTCATTAATGCAGACATAAATCCGGGTGCATCAAAACTATAATAGATTGTTACTCTCTCACTCTTTTTCTTTTTCAAACACTAATTCCATTTATTTATTGCATAAATATACTCTCAATTAAGCGCAATTCCAGTCACTTCCTTATGTGCAATATCACCCAATCTCACATCTGTGTAGAGTGTACTTTTCTTTCCATGTGTTAATTATCTAGTAGTCAGTGTTGTCCAGTGTAATAAATAGTGTACAAGCATGTGTGTCAGCTACTTAGATATTTAGTTTTGCACTATAGTTATTCTTTATTATTTAATACCTATCATGTCTGTTTTTTTGTGTTTGTTTTCTCTTGCAAAAGAGCTGACACTCAAAATTTCATTTAGGTAGCACTCATGTTTCCTAAATGACAATAAAATTTCTTTGAATCTTTCATTACACCATACCACACATTGCCACAACTCAAGGAATATCAAATAACATAATGATGACATCATATTTCCTGCAAGTGTGTACAACTAGGGACATATGTCACCGGACACATAACTGAGCTTAGACGGTCTGTGCGTCTCGCAGGTATGCCTATAGTTTTCAGCTGCATTTGACCCTCACCTAGGATAATGGCTCAATACACACAGAAAATGTTGGATGTCAATAACTGCCTTAGTGTGTGGTGTCATTGTAAGGGGATCCACTACATGCTTGCCTGGGATGACTTGCTCAACAGTCATCAATGCTTTGCCTGAGATGGTCTTCATCTCTCACCCCTGGGATTTTTCAAACTGGCCAAGGCTGCTGACACCCCCACAGTGCATCGTATTGGCACTCTCTGGAGAGAAAACTTTCCAATGAGAATGTCATCATCATAGAACATCGCGGTTATGCTGCTACACACTGGAAATAACAACACTAAACCCCTCTCTGTGGAAAGTGTCCCCACCTTGGAATATGCAGACATTTGTGCAGTCAAAGACATGTGATTGAAAGCTACGGACAGCACCACAGCCATACCAGACTACATGTCCTTCCACATGTTCAGACCTCAAACTGACAGTGTGCAAGGTAATGCAGGTGGTGTATACATATTCATTAAGGAGAGATACACATCCAGATTTAGTGAAACACTATGCTTTCCTGGAGAGACTGCAGGTGCTATCCACTGCTGGAAGGGCACCTAATCAAGCCATTGCCAGCTACAGGAGCAGCTCCATGAATCCAGACACCCATTGTACTTATTTGAATGCACTTGCGTCTATCAAGATACATCAGTACACCATAGTTTGAGGTGGCATTAAGTAACCACCAACTGTGTTGCTTAGTTGTGCTGAAGCTCACTTGCCCAAAGGTTAGTCCACATCCTTAACTACAATGCCCTAGAACAGTGGCGTGATATCTCTGTGTTTCATGTTTTTCCCAATATGTGTGACCTCTGGAGCCTCCCACTGTAAGGTCCTCTCTGGTGAGATCTGACCACAGATCAGTCTTATTAAAACTATCAGACCTAACCCCCCCTTGAAGAAAATAGAGAAATATACTTCAACAAAGCAATGTATTACCTCCTATGGGATGGTTTGCATAGTGTGACTGTATCTCCCCCCTCAAATGGGACAGGCAAATATGCAGAGCTCTACACCCATGCATTATGTAAGCAGCAGTACAACTTCATAGGCTTGGCTGTACCTGACAGGAGGAACAAGAGCTTCTCATGGCACAGCAAACTTGCATGTTGGACAGCTGCCATTAGCAGGCTGTACAATAAGAGTTGGACATTGCTGTGTGACAGTTGGGGTGAGGGTGCCCGCTAAAATGGAAGCACAACCTCCTTAGCTAAAACAACCACATAGTATTGTTCTGTCATTGTGTAAAAACAGTATGTGACAAAATTAGCCTCCCCCACAAAGCAGAACCACAACACCCGGTGTAGTTACATGTGTAACCTCAGACGACAGGCCCAGATTGTTGATGAACTTGTACTTAATGATACCACATATAATGGGTCTGTACTTATAGCTAACCTGTTGTCCCACAGGTTCTGCATCAACTTCACTTCCCTGTCCCCACGACATGTGCACATGACATTCCTACAACCTATTCCATACCTTCCATATCTACAGAGCAGGTCACATTGTCCTCTCTATGGGGGATGCACAACATCCATTGGACATGCTAACATCCCAGACTGTGTCCTACATAGAATCCAACAAGGATTACTAACACCATTGGGAACTCCTTGCAATCATACTGTAACCAATGGCTGCATTCCAGATGACTGGACAATAGCAACTGTTATCCCCTTGGACAGAGGTGGTGTATCCACTGACCACCGTAACTATAGACCTATTTGCCTGAGTAGCCATATCTGTACACCTGTGGGGCAAATCATCATGGAGCTGATCAGCAAACATATATGTGATCTACAAACAGTTGACTATACACACTCTGGATTTCTGAT